>NC_048218.1:129671907-129676024 GCF_002007445.2 Ailuropoda melanoleuca | reverse complement strand
AAAAAAAATGTAGTGATTTTAAACAAACAAAGACAACCGTAGGATGCTAGAACCACATGAAACAGAACAGACGGGTGTGAGCCTATGACAGAGAAGCTGGAAATGCCTCCCATCTTCATGAGATCTTAGGATGCGATGGAACCAGAGAAAGAGAATGAAGATTCTTCCAGAGGGCAGGGTGATGCTTCCAATTTCAGAGCAACAGGCAGAGTGCCTAGAGGTAGCACCTCCCTGCTCCACATCAATCAACAAGAATGTATGAAACATGCAACACATGTCTAGGACTCTGCTGGACACTCCACAAGAAAAAAAAATCATGAGAAATAAATCCCACTTGTACTAACCTACTGAAATCAAAGACACAAACACCGAGGACAATTCCTGAATAAAACTGCATGACACAACCCAACAGGTCATATCAGCATTTCAACCCGAGAAATTGTTTGGTAAATATAGACAACAATTTCAATGTAATTAGACAATTAGACCAATAGTTTCTCATTCTATGGGCAAAATTGCTGTTTAATCAGGAGAATGTCATGTGTTCAATATCACCTAATTATCAAAAATCTCATTAGTCCTTATTGGAAGATGCTGTGCAGAAAGAAATTTGTTTTTTCTAACTTACTTCCACATAAGCTTAAAGCTTGTATAAATGAAAGAAACGTGCCCCCCAAAATCCCAGAAGACGTTTTGACCAATGGGCTTTTTTGGGTTTTCGTGTTACTTATTTAAGCATTGACCCTCTGGCATTACCAGCGATTCCCAGAAAAAGGCAAAAATCTCCGCATCCCCATCTCTATTTAAGACTCTGTGATAAAGATCACTTTTCTCATTGTGTAATAATAGCCTTTGTTGATAACTGACTTCTTGCTGTCCCCATTACTTGCATTTTTTTAAGTTGAAACAAAGAAAATACACACCTTTGCACAGTGGGATAAGCCATGCTATTTTTTACTTCTCCCTTCTCTGTCCTTTTCTCAGGACTCTCAGGAAAGAAGGACTAATTTTCTTTGCAATCACAAGAAGAAGGGCCTACATTTTGTCATTTTGTTTGCTAATCTTGAAAAAGAAACTGTTGTTTACCATTTCTAACCTTGAAAAAGAAACTACTTCTAAAAGCCCTCGCTGCTTCTCCCCCCTCCCATCTTCTGCCATTTTTCCCCAATACATGGTGGTGTCACGTATTTCTGATACGAGAAGAAAAAGTTTTGTTAACAACCTACATCCCCATGAGACGACATAGGGGGACTACATGTACCAGTTTGCCTGGGACAGTCCTGCTTTGTGTCATCCTGGCATAATTATTAATAGCTTCCCTTTCACCCTCCAGTTTGTCCTTATTTGAATGGTGAATTATATGGTTTCCCTTTACTGTATAATCTATTGAAAAAATAACATCATTACTGTCCAAGAAAAGCATATATCTATAAGTACACAGCATGAATAAAAATTTTCATACCTATTCTGATAAATAATTTCCTTCAAGTTAATTTATTTGGCTGACTGAATTTTTGCCCTTACATGCTTTATTCCTAATTTGAGGTAAAAACGTATGTGGCTTGTCTCGGTAGCCAGACTCTCAGCAAACTCCCTCCATACTCAGAACATTGTGTATATGTACAAATCTAGAGCGTGGCAAATGGAGTACAAAAAATAGACAGCAAGGCTTAACTCGTTTAAGTATTATACCATGGAGTTCTCGTTCTTCTCACAGGTAGTAAATCAGATTCAACATCACAATAATCACAGGCCCAAAAGGGAGGTAATTTTGTCTTTCTTCCTGCCCCTAGGGAAGATTATACTCACATAACTTCAGAACAATGGTTGTCATGACTCCTCCTCTGGATGCCAAGCAAGGCAATAAAAGTACTTCCCAAAGAAAATGGAGTCACTGTGGAATCTTACAAAATAAGGTTCTGATCATGCTAAAGAGCTTGGTGATCTAGGAAGGAGGGCCCTGCCCTGTTCTTCACTTTGCTTTGAGCCAGACCTATTGTAAAGGTGTGTGTCATCATCCTCAGTTCATGGGGCCGTTTCTTGAGCATACTCCCCACTGCAGCCTCAGAAGCCAGAGCAACAAGCAGATGAAAACAGGAAGCAGCAAGAAAAGAAAACTCCGTGTTCTCTGAAACCCTTCCCTTGTGATTCTGTCCCTTGGTGTGAACCCAAGTTGAATTATGACTGAAGTTCTCCACACTTTTTTCTCTTCACATTGAACCTTGCTTATTACAAATAAACAATTTATGAGGCACAACATGTTTATGCTCCCTTGCAGTAAGACATCACTCAAATGTAAGATCATAAAAGTGTCAGGGATCCGTATGGTGTAACGTGCCTTACGGTGGTACGTCTTTAGAACACAAATTTCTCTGGAATTTCTTCAAGAAATTCTTTCCAGAAATTAGCGAGAAGTAACCCATATTAAGGGAAGGTAGCAATCAGAAGTAACCACAGGCCAGTTAGAGCATAATGGAGGAGCACAGTGGTTTTTAGTACTATACTTGACAGGAAATTATGCTTCGTGACCAATCAAAAACAGACAGCTGTGTTTCTCACATCTATGGCTTTTATCCTACGGTTTTGTTGTTCATTGCGAAATTCTTACGTTCTTCAGTATTATAATGCACATAGAACTTATGGCTAATCACAAAAGGGTGATTGTATTTCTAAAGTAATGGTTTTTCTGAGGCTTTTTCCGTGTTATCAGTGAGCAAGGGCTGTAGTTGCACTGTCTCACATCCTAACACGAGAGCCTGTTGGAAGGATGGGGGTAGTGCAGGACTTGAGACTCTAAATGGAAAACTGATGGTGGGAGCCACATCACGCAAGGTGGGTACACAACATCCGGAGCTTGGAAGCCTCTTGCAAGTGCTTCTGCTTGAGCCTTTCAGGCTCCAGTCTCCCTTGCCAATGTGATTAAACATCTGATACAGTCAAGCTGGAAATGTCAATAGTTTTCAGGAAGGTTCTAATGCATTATGGATGCCATAGCCGTAGGCAGCTCTTAAGCGATCATGAAAGGCCACATTGCCTTCTGAGAGAGCATCCGCACACCTGAACGCTGCTAGACCAAGCCCTGGCCTCATTTGCTTGGACGTTGCTGTTGCCCAATGGCTTTAATGTTCTTAACACACGTTCTCTGGTGCACTATCTTATTTTAGTGAAATATTAAAAGAAGATGGTATGTAAATGTTAAGATATTTTGTCAATGACTTTAGCATTAGAATCACAAAAGACTAGGAAAAAATTTAATAACATTATCATTTAAAATGTCCTCAACAATACTACGAAGGTTAATTTCCTGTACCTTTTTCCCATGGGAAAACCATTATTTCTGGCTTTTGTACAATTTATGTTATGGTTTAATCTGTGGAAAAAAAATTGCCTTTCAGCTGGCGTTCTAGTATAGCACATTATGTGTCACTTTGCAGTTATGTATTGATCAAGGAGATCAGTCGTTCCAGTTAAGCTGTGTTTGCCATTTTTAATATGTGCATTTTATTTGGGAAATCTAACTTCACAAATAGTACTTTTGGGTAGCTTTGTAAACAATTATGGTAATATTTATATTTCTAACAGGTCCCTTTTAATAAAGAAAGTTACCATGACATAGCTAAGTAATAAAGACAGTGAAGTAAATGGGTTGGGGACACATTTTTCCCATGTATTTTAGAAATGAGATCCAATCTGATGGCTTATAAATTTATTTCATTCAGTAGTTTAAAACCTAATGCTCCTGGAATCAGACAGGGTGGGGGTTGGGAAGCCAGGGGAGGATGTGAGCAGTAAACTCTAAAATCAGTCCTTGACTGAAAGTTATTTAGTATGTCAAAGCATTTTGTTGGTAGCACAAGTCGACAATGCAACCCAAAGTATTTTCATGAATAAATATGAGACCATCAGGGCTGCAGTAAACCGAATGTAATTGCTGGATGGCAAGTAGGTCCTAGTAAGATTATGATAATATAAAATGTCAGTTTTACAACTAATGGAAGTGTTTAGAAGGTAGCAGCCGTCTATCCCTGATACAGCTCTATCTTTCCGATGAAAGGATATTTCTCAATTTATAATCCTACGCAGTCACACTGTATATGGTGGATCTTTAAGAAATAAC
>NC_048218.1:129671504-129671807 GCF_002007445.2 Ailuropoda melanoleuca | reverse complement strand
CTCCCACCGCCCCCCTCCCCCACCCACAGGGCTTTTGCCCACATTGTCCCCTCTTCCCAAAATGCTCCTCTCTCCTCTCTTCACCTGGTTAACTCCTCCTCCTCATTCTCCTGTCAGCTGAAGCATCTCATCTTCAGAGAAAGCTTCTCTTCGCTCTCCAATCAGGTCACAGCCGCCTGTCATCGGCTGCCACGTCTCCTTTGTAGCTTTTGTCACGATGCTAATTTCACATTCATGTGTGTGATTATGGTATGAAATCTGACTCTCCGGAGTATAAACTCTGTGAGAACAGGCGCCATGGTG
>NC_048218.1:129584008-129671325 GCF_002007445.2 Ailuropoda melanoleuca | reverse complement strand
CGCTCTCCAATCAGGTCACAGCCGCCTGTCATCGGCTGCCACGTCTCCTTTGTAGCTTTTGTCACGATGCTAATTTCACATTCATGTGTGTGATTATGGTATGAAATCTGACTCTCCGGAGTATAAACTCTGTGAGAACAGGCGCCATGGTGTTCTGTGCTCCCCGCTGTACCCCGGTGCTCAGCGCGGGGCCTGGCCCATGGTGCACATCCAGTAGGTACTGTCTGCCAAATGAATGTGTGAACAGAAGCCTTTGGAGTGCAGAACACTGCCACTGTGTGTTCTGGCTCTGGAAGTTAACTAGCTCTCCTCACTACATGGCCACAAAGGCACCTGATGAACCAGATATCACAGATAACTGAGTATATGAATATATGTGGAATATTCAGTCTAACTCACAGTCAGCTTTTCGTGCCCTATCACCTCGCTGTAAATCCACCATCCTTTCCGGAGTACATTTAATTATTACAGATATTGCAAGATCGGTGAGGTAGTGTAGTTATTGTGCCTAACATTTTTTAAATGCCTTTAATCTTAAATTCTGTGACATTTCACATCTTGTTTTCCTCATATGTAACCCCCAATCACCAAATGTGAATGACACAGTAGGAATAGCAATAGAATAGAAATAAAGTGAAAAATAAGGTCAAGCGGGAAATAATGAAGAACTTCAAAAGCATGAGGTATGCAAAACATGACAGAATGAAGGGTTACAAGACAGGTGCACCAGAGCCTATTAGAGAAAGTACACAGGAGAGCAGGGCCATCGGTAGGGTGATAGGGAAGTCAGAGCTTAGCAAAATATTCCAACTCTGCAGAGCTGAGCCTGTCAGTTCAATGCAGATAGATGAGCCAAGGAGGCTGATGAAATTGAATGCATGAGAGAAAAGACACAACAGGTGCTTAAGAGAGGAAAGAACAGTCCAGCTGGAGAAATAAAACAATCGTCTGGGCTTGGGTAGATCGTTTCTGGGGCTCTGCATTGCCAAAGATCACCCACCTAGTCTTTCATCACGTCTGGGTGCTGACACTCAGTAAAACACAGAGCTCATCCCTCCATAGCTGTTAGCCTCTCTATGTCCCCACAGCCCGTGTCTCTGTGCCGCCCCGTCGTCTGTCAGCCATCACTGTGACTCACCCTTCAGATCTCTGCAAATGCAAGGTTTTCCTTTCTTGTTTGGTTCCGCTCCATGCCTTTTATGAAGGGAAAGAAAAACCTCTCGCAAAGATCAAATCCATTACCTTTTTCTTTTCGGAGCCTGACCTGTGAACACTGTGTCAAATGAGTGACACGAGTCCCTTTCAGGAAGGAGGGAGAGCGTTGTCTTGATTAGAGAAGGAAGCCATAAGGAGCAGAGCCGGCTCACTCGGCATTAGACTCCCTTGTCAATTATGCAGGGTTCATTATGCCACTCAGGGAGGGCCCCGTTTGTCTGCCCTGTTTCTTCTTCCATCGGATGCCCAACTTTGAACCATTTCAAAAGCAGCTTCCCATGAGGGCTGATTAAAGGTTTAGTAACGAATCAAAGGGTTAGTCTTAGGATAGCATCTTGGGAAAAGACAGAGAAGAAATTGAATAAATTAGAAGTGAGGAGAATCTTTGCATTTTAATTATTCAAGGTTTTGATTTGTTTTGCGTTTTGGTTTTGTCTGTGGAAAAGAATAAGAAAGTTTACAAACCACTGCTGTGATCCAAAGAACACATTCTACTTGCCTCTTGAATGAGGGGAGGACTTGTGAGGATAGTTCCCTCTTTATATTAAGCCATCATTTCTCTGTCTTAATCTGAGAATAAGTCAAAATTTTCTTCCCTCTTCATTTTTACAAAAATGTCTTCCCAGCGTTTATGCAAATTAGCCATCTGCTTGAGATCCTTTGTCATTCCATTGCTCCCCCAGACCTCCAGCTCTTCTGGTGGGCGGGCAGGGAGTCACTCAGCCTGCCCAGTCTACCATTCACTTCTCTGTTTTCATCAGAGCAGTGGGCATGAAATACATCTTGATCCTGACTCACACAGGATTTGGTTTGCACAGCAGAGTGATTCAGAAGATGTTAAGAGCTGCATACTCTGTTCTTCAAATGTGATTCCCGGGCCATTCGTGTTTCTTCTTCGGGGTGGCCCTGGAGTGCAGCTTCCTTGGCAGTACACCATCCTCAGACCTCGGTCCCTTCTTTCCCTGCCACGGCTTCCTAGCATCTGCGCTACTGAACAAAGAAATGACCTCTGCTCTTACCTGTAGAACATTGCTGCCGCCTTCGCCAGGATGAAAAGGGCATTACTGTATTTGACTCTTGGGTGCTTCAACTTGACAAGATACTTGTTTTTCAATAAGTATTTCTTCTCTATATTGGGATCCGTCACCTCTCCTTGATCCTGTATAAAACAGCATAGCCCTCAAAGCAGGCTTGTCTCATTATGTGGTCAACTTTGGGATGTATGGGCTGACATCCCTCCTAAATGCCTAACCTGAATTTCCAGCTGCCTGTTAGATGTCCAAGGCGCTCATTTCCCATTTCAAACCAGCCACCAGTTCTTGACATTATGCCATCTCAGTGTCTCACGCTTTTGTGTAATTATCTGCCAAAAGGATGATATACTACTAGTCTTTAGGACACTGTCAGCAATATTAGTCGTCTTGCGGGAAGAGAAGGAGACTCCTCAACCTATTCGCATTACTTTGCTTTGTATGAGACCTTGAGAGAATGATTGAGCCCAGAAAGGGAAGTTAAGGTCAAATGTAAGTAAGCAAAGGGAAGGACTAATGAATATTGAATATTGGGTCATTTTCAAAAATTGCCTTCCAAGCTCCGGAGAGAAAACCCAGAGGTATATCAAAGGGAATTGGGGAGTAAACTGTTGAGTCAATGCTTGCAATTAGCTCCCTAACTCAGGAGTGTGCTCAATCCTGAGTAGGGCTGGCCTGATGAAGCCAGTACACACTGCTTCGGACTGTGTCTTTCTGGAAAGGGACACGAAGAAAACTTAAGTCAGATCCCAAATTAGGTCATTTCCTCCTTTCATACCATTGCAACTGTCACAGTACAGACCCTTCTCTTCGTTATCCTGAACTATTCCAGTAGCCAGATGGGTCCCACCGCGGTCTCATTTCTCCCATTCATGCTTCATACTACCACCAAAATTATATTCCTACATCACAGGTGTAGTCAGAGGCCTTGTCTCCTCGAAAGTTTTCAACACCCCACTTTTGCTTGCAGGATAAGATTTAAATGTATGAAGGTTTTTGGCTTTGGTTTTGTTTTGGTTTGTTGTTGTTGTTCTTCTTCTTTTAAATAAAAGGAAGAAGAAGAAAGGAAAAGAAAAAAGCCCTTCTACATTCTGGCCCAAAGCAGCTTTCTAACTTTATATGCCAGATTGATTCCACAGTTTATACTCCAACCTTTGCTGCTTTCGGACACCCTCGGCCATTTCACACTTTCCTGTATTTCCTCAACCTTTTCTTTCCAAGTGGAATTTCTTCTCTGCCTATCTCTGTCCTTAAAACTCTACTCATCTCTCAAGGACCAGCTCTGACTACCCCAGGAAGCTGTTGCTAATTCTCACCTCACCTCCCACGCCTACTCACCTTCAGCACCCCCATAACCTACTTCTGAATATATTTTTATTATGAAATACAGTAAAAGAGAGATTGTAGAATAGGTATGTTCAGTCTCAGTAACAATAATAAAGTACCCACACAACCACTACCCACCTTAAGAAACAGAACAATGCCAGTATATTTGAAGCCTTCCTCACCATTTGTCAGAGGTAACTCCTCTCTCAAATTCTGTGTTTATCATCCTTTTGTTTTTCTTTATAGTTTACCATGTATAGACATATCCCTCAACACGATATTGTTCAGTTTCACATGTCTTCGAACTTTATAGACACAGAATTCTACTTTTTGTAGTTTCCTGATTTTTTTTTTTTAGCTTTACATAGTGACAAAAGTCATCGATTTAGTATGTACTACTATAATTTATTTATTGTCACTACTGGATAGTTCTTTAGTTATTCCTATTGATGGGCATTAAGGTGCTTTCCAGCTTCTTACTATTAGAAACATTCCTGTTATGGACATTCTTGTAAAGTTCTTCTGATAAACGTGCAAAATTTTCTCTTGGCAACAACTCCTCAATCTATTCCCAAGAGGATTCGCTGGGGGCTGGGAACAACTTCAAGTTGATTAAATAATACCAGAAAATTTTCCCAAGTGTTTGTAATAATATATATACTCTTCCATGCTGGGTATGAGTCCCTCCTCCTTTATATCCTTGTCAATATCTGATAAGAAATTGATGTTAAATTTCTGTTAATATAGTGGACGTAAAATGCTATATCCTTATGGTTTTGATTTTCTCCCTATTAACCAACACCTTTTTATATGTTTGAGTTATTCATCCTCCTCTTCTTTGATTTTTAAGGTGGTATCTCTTGCCCACATTTCCATTGTTACTGTTGTCTTTTCCTGATTAATTTTTAGACATGATAGATATCGTATTTTGGTTGGTTAAATGTGCTGCGCATTATCTGTTCCCAGTTTGTGGCAGTTCCTTTTTCTTTATAATCTCTTCTGATGAAATCACATTCTTAATTTTCATATAATTGAAAATATCAATATTTTGTATTATTTGCATTTTTGTGCTTTAAGACATCGTTTGCTATCTTAAAGTCATATTTTTAAATAACTTTTAAAGTTGGACCTTTTACATTTAAATCCATAACCCATCAGGAATTGGTTTTTGCATATGGTATGAGGTAGAGATTCATCTTAAAAAATGTTTAACCGTGGCCTTTAGTTTGTAGCAAAATTTAATGTGTTATGTTGTAAAGGCTTTGATACGTGATAGTGTGTCATAATCATCTCCAAAGCCTCCACTGTCTTAGCACAACACTTCCCACCTAGTGGGTATTCGGGGGGGTTAGGATAGCTTGATCAGTGGACACCTTCTAATGCCCCTGTCCTTACACCAGCCTTCTGACTACACTGGCAAGGAGCACAACAGCTTCCTTCTTCACCTTGCTGGGCACCTCCACTCCCCCATCCTGTATTCTACAGATGTTCTCAGAAGCAGCTCCCTCCTCCATTCTTCACAAGCACAAAGCCAGGGAACAAAACTCCTAGATGTCAGGGAATATGAGAAACAGCCAGCCAGTTTGTTATCTTTTGTCCTGTATTAGCTTAATAGTACACCCCCTGGGAGCGCTGTAGGAAGCGAGGGACAGGCCTCAGCAGTGTGGAGAACCGATCCCAGCCTGCATTGAGATAAGCCAGCATGGCTCAGACATCACCAGTCACAGAGAAGTATCTGCTGTGTTTTTTGGGTGCTGGTTTCCTTAACCACAGACTGCCAGGAAATTAAAAATCCCAATGGATTCACTTTGCTTTTCAACCACCAGAGAGAGTTAAGATGGCACTAAATACAATATAAAGTTCTTTTCTGAATCATGCAGGTATGAAAAGGAAACATTTCAATTCACAACCTAGATATATTCATGTGTGCTTTCGATTCTGAGCAATTGAGCACATATATATTCAGCATTTACTAGAATAAACATTTCTAGAATATACAGAGAAACACTATGAAGCGCTGAGGGCAGCAGAGTAGCATAAGGGAAAGAGCCTGGATTTGGGTAGATTTCAGCTTACTTACTAGCTGGGTAACCTCTGCTTCCCCATCACAAAATGCAGATCAAGACATACCTACCTTGCAGAGACAATCCCTACTCCTTGGAAATGTATTGTAATGTATTGTTTATGATGTCTGCGTCTATCAATAACTAACTAATAAGGCTGACTGCAACAAGAGCTATAATTATCATAGCCGTATATATTTTCAAGGATTTATTTATTTATTTATTTATTTGAGAGAGAGCGTGAGAGCCGGAGGGGGTTGGAGCAGAGGGAGAGGATCTCAAGCAGACTCCGGACTGTGCTCAGAGCCTGACACAGGGCTCCATCTCACCACCCAGACTTTATGACCTGAGTCAAAACCAAGAGTCAGATACTCAACTGACTGAGCCACACAGGCACCCCATCATAACCATATTTTTAAAACCAAAACTGAAATGTGATCTAACAAAAAAAAAAATGAGTCCAAGAGAGTGCCTTAGTACTCTAATATTAGAAATTGAGATTATCCCAGCACATCTAAGACATGCAGTCCCTCTCGTAATAATAGAAGCACTGACCATTTGCCATAGGGAAGATCAATTGGAGAGAGTCCTTAGAGGAGATGACAGTTGAGTGAAGTCCTACTGTGCCTTCAACAGATAGATATGAGGAAAGACTAGAAGAATTCCAGATAGCACCAGGAGTATCATAGCACAGGACAGAGACATGTAAGACAGGGCCCTTTTCCCCATGTGCCTTTTTAATCATATAGGAAAGATAATCCCCAGGACTCAGAGAATCTCCTGGGGTAGGGAAGGAAGCCAGGAAATAAGATGAGGGTAAAGTTAGCAGGAACCTGAGTACTACCCATACCTATAGCCCTGTTTCAGTCAAAGCAGCTCTGCTCTTACATATCATTTATTGCCTTTTTAAGTAAAGTTTAATTTGTAAAAGACTTTCCACTACTTAACGAAAGCCATAAATATATGGTTTAGGTAGTGTACTTAGTCCTTGCACGGTTTTCTGTAACTAATCCATGTGGCCCTTTTGGTGACTCTGTGATGATTTTTGCTTTGGTTTCCTATCCTGCAAAATTGTGTGGGTCCTACGTAGGACAGAGGTCAACAGCATTGTGGGATGTCACTCAGGTCTGGAAATCTGTTTTCAAGGGAGTGGCCAAGGGGCAGAGGGAGCAAGCACCACCCAGCCCTGAAGGCAGAGTTGCAGTGTTGTGTGATTCAGATCAGGCTTCAGACTCTTTTGCAGGAAAAAGGAAGCATGTCAACCAGGAGTTGAGATAGTGACCTTGAATAGTAGATGTTGGATACCCTAAAAGGATCATTAACAGGAAGGACGCAGAGTGCACTATGGTGGCCTCCCAGCCAGGGCCCTAGAGGAATGTACTGAACAGACAGGCTCCTTTGGGATACATACGTTGCATGCCCAAGCTCCTTGAGTTTCTGAAGGTAAATTAGAGAGGCCTCTAGAGGAAAAAAACAACTCTGATGTGTCATATGAGAAATGACACAGAATGTTGTCAACCATTGTAAGACGAGTAAAGGAATCAGTAAATTGCATAGTTTTTAAATTGTTATTGTTTGTTGTTTGTATCCCCACTCATTTGTGCTGGCCTTTTTAAATTGGCCACACTATTATCATTGGCCCATCAACGTGTCTTGGAATGAAATGAATACATGTAGAGTTTCCATTTAGCTCCCAGGGATCCACTAAAACTCATATTTAGAAAAGGAAAACTAGAGAATAGAAAGACACTGGAGGGGTGCCTGGGTGGCTCAGATAGTTCAGTGTCTGCCTTCAGCTCAGGTCATGATGCCAGGGTTCTGGGATCAAGCCCCACGTTGGGCTCCCAGCTCAGTGGTGAGTCTGCTTCTCCCTCTCCCTCTGCCTCTCCCCCGCTTGTGCCTTCTCTGTCTGTCTCTCAAATGAATAAATAAAAATCTTAAAAAGAAAGGAAAAAGAAATACAGTGGAAATGACCAAGAGAACATCGCAGAAACAACAGGGCAAAAAAGCATGTCACAACTATCTCTGCTAACGAAGATACTACCTCTTGATGCAACAAGGCCACTTATGGAATAAAAACTTAGGGAAGCTCATACTTGCCAGTTGTATACAGATCATAATAATAAATGGCATCAGTGTTCTAGTAGTGAGGCAAAAGCCCTACCTTTCTACTGATGTATTATTGCTTTCAAAACTTCATTGAGAATATCTAAATTTGAAAAGGGACCAAATGGTTTTTAAAAGCTCCCTAGGTAATTCTGATGCATATACCTGGGAAAAACCCACTTTTGAATAGGCTGGAATAGGCAGTTGGGTGTTAAATGGACCACTATCGTAAAATATACAATATGAGGCCAAGAAAAGATAGTTAATCCTTTATAACTCACTCGTTTCCTAAATATGTCATTAAATGACAGAATGGTTAAAATAATTCCACTTTTATTTATATGATTAATTCTTTGGGAAAAAGACTTTTCATTTTCTAAAGACCTCTTAAACAGCTAATGGATTAACTTCTAATAAACCCTTTGTCTGCAAATTACAATTAAAATATTTGAGTTAGTAATTGGCACTTCATGCATTTTATGATGCCTCACAAGTGAAGTGGAGAGATAAAGTGTAGGTATTTTTCTTAAGCCCAAAAGTCAGATGATTGTTCATGCTATGGAACCTAAAGATTTTAGAAATTATTTGTATTTGAAAAAGAGAGTTAAAGTAAGACTGTAAAAACCTCCAGACCTACAAGATATCAAGATTTATGTATAGGGTAATAGTAATGAAAATGATAGGGATGCTGGCACTGATCTGGCCATATTGGCCCAAGGACACTGTGGGGAGCCCAGGAAGAGATCAACAGATATGGAAACCCAACATGTGGTTGAGGCAGCATCACAAGTCAGGGGTGGGGGACAGAGTCTCCATAACTGACACTGGGTCAAGTGATTATCCATACAGATAAAAATGAATCTCTACTTCACACCCCACAGAAAAATCAGTTCCAGGTGGATTAAAGACCGAGTATGAAAAACAAACTACTGAAACCTTTAGAAGAAAATATAATAATAAAACATTTATGCACATTGTAGTCAGGAACCCACTTTTTTCAGAAAACTTGGCCCTTAAGACTTAATGGAGAAATGAAAACAAGGTCATTTTTCAATTATCCAGAGTGAGAATGATGAGCAAAACTAATAGATAATCCCCCTGCTTCATCCCACTCCCTGTTTTTATTCTGCTGCTCCCCTCCACGCAGTACAATGGTGTAAAATCTCAGCCTGACTGAGGGAGTTTGCAAGAGCGAGACCAGCCACTTCCTTGGTGGCCTGCTGGGAGCTGCCGTTTCACAGCACTAGTCCTACTGATGTGTCCTTGCCTGCACTCTCCCAATGCCAAGTAGAAGTATAAGTTTCTCTTTGGGAGAAAACAGAGTTTGGGAGGCATTAGCCATCCCTCCGCCCCACCTCATCCCCCACGAGGGAAAGATGTATTAGAACTTTGCCCTGTTCCCCTCCTACAAGATTGGGAATGTTTGACCCATCCTTGCCTTCTACCTCAAGGGAGGCTGATGATTGTTTCTTATCTAGAATGGGCCGAGCTATTAAATTAGTAGATGAGCTTGGGGAAGGAAGAGAAAGAAGAAAGAGAGAAAACAAGAAGAGGAGTTCTATGGCAGTCTGCATTCCCGCCATTCCCCATGGGTTGAGTCAACACTACAGAAGGTGCTTTGGGGCTTAAACCACCTTTCTGTTGGGATATTTTCTGGCCAAAAGGACCCCTGCCGAAAGAGGCTGTAGGTTACATTATGCATAGTGCCGAATGGAAGAAGAGACCAACCTCATCTGTGTCTCCCAACATAGAGAGAAACTCCACATCAGTCTTCCAAAGAAGTGACCCAAAGCATCCTTAGGAGAGAGGCAGCATTTGGATGTCCACTGACTTTGAATTCCCTGAGGTCAGAAATCTTATTTCCTTCATTCCCTAATATCCCCAGCACCTAAGATGGTCCCTGGCACAAAGGGAGCATGTATTGAGAACCGCCACCTAGAACAGTAACAAAAAAGGAAGGCAGACTGTCCACCAGTAACTCTCAATGTCTCATGAATGTTGGTGCTCTTCACTACCTAGCTGCTAGGGCTTCTCTAGCAGATTGAGAGGCGAAGGAGGGAGGGGTTGGGAGAGAGGGAAGAAGACTCTTTCCCCATGTAAGTGGTTCAAGACTTCAGCCAACCTGCGGTGGGAAGGGGAGCTTTTAATTGAAAGTAAGATTGCAGTGCTAACTGCACTATGCTTTTTTAATAGCTGCAAGTGTTGAAAGATAATGGAATTGGAATACTACCCAGAGGGAAGGGGATGGAAGGAGGTCAACAGAGCACAGCTGGTAGCAGTTATTGGAAAACTAAATCAATCACGCATTTATACCTCAGTGACTAGAAACACTTCAGTCAAACAGGTGACAGTAGCCATGCGGTACCCTTGTAAAACAAAGGTAATTAGAGACCACAAAGATTCTCCAGCAGGACAAGCCTGCAGAATTGTTTTTCTAGAATGATGATGAATTTGAAAGTTTCCATTCACGCATTTATACTCAGTCTTTTTGGTGATAAGTGGCCCATATTTGTAAAATGACGAGAGAGCATCACACCAGAAACAATGCACGATCATACAGAGACAATATAGAAGGGGTCAGCCTTGAAAAGTAGTGATAAAATGGTAAACTCAGGCGGGTTTGAGAGGCCACACTAGAGATATCCAGAGATATCCAGATATCCAGATACCTGGAAGAGTAAGAAACTGAATGGAAGAGATGATGAGGACCATCATCCAAGGCAAGAACGAAGGACAGAAAACCAGAAAATACACTGAAGGAAGTGGAAGGATCAGGGAAGCATGATTAAGTGAATCCAAGTCATTCTTGGATGCCCACCCACACCAAGCATGAAAGGTACCTGCTAGCCCAAATTAAGGGGTACAGTCAGTGGTGTGGAACAGCTCAAAGTAACTAACCATGTGGAGACTTAACTTGATATCTTGGTACCCATGGCACCCACTATATGCATTATTCATAAGTTAGTTGGCTGGCTGCCAGTAAAATATAGATCTACACAGATACAGATGATATAGATATAGATATATAGATATATAGATATAGATGATACAGATATAGGTATAGATGTAGGTATAGATATAGATCACTAACCCAGATACTTTATATAGATATAGATATCGAGCTCAGATATCTATATCTCTATCCAAGTTAGAATTTCACTTCCCAAAGTTAATTTGAATTTTTCTTTGTTGTCTCTAGTTTAGAGAGTATGTTTGCACATTTGTTTGTTTGAGAATTAAATGAGCTAATGCTTCTAACGTTCCTGGATAATATCTGTCGTAAAATTGTGCTCAGTGGGGCGGCTGGGTGGCTCAGTCGTTAAGCGTCTGCCTTCAGCTCAGGGCGTGATCCCAGAGTCCTGGGATTGAGTCCCGCATCTGGCTCCCTGCTCCGCTGAGAGCCTGCTTCTTCCTCTCCCACTCCCCCTGCTTATGTTCCCTCTCTCGCTGTCTGTCTCTCTCTCTCTGTCAAATAAATAAAATCTTTAAAAAAACAAACAAACAAAAAACCTGTGCTCAGTAAGTGCTAATTACAGTGAGTGAAGGGTCAACTTTTTCATCTGGGTGGTTCACAACTGCATCATAAGCTCCTGGGTAGTTGAGAGGTTAGTAAAGGGAGAAAAATCTAAATGCTTGTGTATAGTCAACTGTGAATGTTCACACAGAGAACTGAAGATAATTTGAGTCTAGGTAGGATACATGGTAGAGTAATGTCACTTTAGCTATCTTTGTCAAAATCGTTGGTTATGAAACTCACTAAATTGTAGCAAGGGGTACTCCAGTCTCTGAACATGGAGGGTGTCTCATATACCAGAGTCCCAACTCAAGTCGCGTGTCATGACCTCACATCAAACTGCATGTCTTTTCTCCAGCCAACATTCCATGCATTTACCTGGACACCGGAGTAATTTCTCAAGTCATTTGGGAAAGGAGTAGAGGGAACAAAATGACTGTGAATCAAGATTTAAGTAGGAAAGTCCCCTTTGGAAAGTGGCTGATTTGCCATGCAACGTACATGAAACTCTGAGACTAGCCACAGTTATGTTAATCAAACAGTTATTAACCTAAACTGCAAAGTGGGGAGAGTCAAAAAGTGCATTTCGAAGCTACAATAAACCAGAGGCTTTTTATTCTAGTGATTTAAGAAAGCTTTACATTTTTATTTCCAATTAACCTATCAATAGTGATGTCACTTAAATACTCCTAAGGAATATTATCTCCTCATTATTGCCAGAAAACATGCTGCCCAATTTCATAGCTCAGCTGTTCTCATGCATGGATGGACAATCTGAATTAACTTGAACAGAAACAAGATTTTTAGACACTCGGCTACATTCCTACTTGTAAAATTTAAGTAATTAAAATGTGACTTTAAATAGTGAAAGAAAATAAAGTGGATAATGTTTATTTTGTGCATCAAAATGATAGTGATACAATGCTTCTCTAACTTTCTACGTATTCAGTGTTAGCATATCAATAGAAAAATTATTGTAATCCACACATTCCCTGCCAGTACAATTGAAGATTGTGGCAATAAGTAAAGACCCTCTGGAGGACTCTCTTAAAATTAAGCTATTAAGAAAGAGTGTTTTTTCATTATGAACAAACAAATATAGCCGACCCAGGAGATGGGAGTTTTTCTGCCCTATAGACATACTCTTTGTGCATTTTAAAATTGGACACAAGGACACCCATTATTCTGTTGATCTGAAACTTTGACACTACAGAAATAACATGTATTCAAGGAGAAAGTTGTTGAAATGATCAGCGAAATTCAGAACCACAAAGTCCTCCCCAGATTTATTCACAGTTGTAGTATTCTCATTTCACCTTGAATCATACAGATTGAGGAGTTCTGGGTTTGGGCATTAGAGATTCTGTGTCTTGTCACCTCCTCCTGTAAGCTACGTGGCCTTTCACAAATCCCTTTTCCTCCCTGAAGTACAGAGTCTTCATCTTAAAGTAAGATAATAAAAATGAGAAATAGAAGATTAACAATGTGGGCTCCTTGCCCTCAGTGCCCCAAGTATGCTTTAGTGGGTGTATTATCAAGAATGGCTTCCTTTATTTTCTTTACCCCCAAACCAAGCAACCAACCATTCTCTCTCTTGTTCTCTCTCTCTCTCTCTCTCTCTCTCACACACACACACACACACACACACACACACAGTATTGTGCTAGCTGCTACAGAGGATATTCTAGAAGAGTAAAATGTGATCTTTGCCCTCAAGCTATACACTGGGAAGGATAATTTTAAGTCCCATAATGAATGTATTTCCCAGTGCTTCTCAGCTGCTACAGAGGATATTCTAGAAGAGTAAAATGTGATTTTTGCCCTCAAGCTATACACTGGGAAGGATAATTTTAAGTCCCATAATGAATGTATTTCCCAGTGCTTCTCACAGGACTCAGGAAATACAAAAATTAATATGTCTGTATTTGTCCAGTTATGGCAAAAAAAGGTATGGTTAAACCAAAAAGAAAAGAGATGCCTCCACCTTGTGGCTGAGTCTTCTTCAGCTGGGAAGCATTGCTATTTCTAAGCTTATTTCTTACTACAAGTTGGAAGATGGTGTGTTTTTACTTTTGTACAGTTCTTCACCTTCATATTATAACAGAAGTCCTTCTCATGGAATTCAAGGTTAGCCTTGGCCAAAAGGAAGTAGCTAGCATTTATTCACTCAATAAAGAAATGCTTATGAAACTTTTACCCTGTGCAAGGCACCTCAGTCAACAGTAGAAAAACGATAGTGAGCAAGGCCCAGATGCTTGCAAAGCACTCTGACCTCAGAGCCCTCTCTCTTTCAATCCCCACACATCCTCAACTGCCTCCGAAGACTCTCTCTCCTCCATTAATCATTTTATGTCTTACACAGTAACAATTTCTGTCCCCACGACCAGTAAGTTTTTTGTTTTATCTATTGTTTTTAAGGCAATGTGTTAGCTATTACTAGAAGGTACAAAGATAAATCCCTTTTTCCAGGAGTTTATAATTCAGTAAGTGCAGAAGTGAGAAATGGTAGTGGGGTGAATAAATGCACAGTAACTAGAACAAAAGGCACGGCTGCGGTAAGTAGAAGAGAGGTGTAGCTAAAGCCCAGAAGAGCTGAGAGAAAGGAGGGCAGCTTTCCCCTGGAGTGACCAGGGGTGGCTTCTTGGAGGATTTGAGAGGAACCCTGAAGAATGGGCGTGATTGCAAGATGAGATTGGAGGGGGCAGGGGAATGGTAAGAATGATGAGCAGGGGTGAGGGCAAGAACAAAAATGCAGGCATGAGAAAACGCAATGAAGAAGGGAGAAATGAGAAGCCGGCCAAGTGAAACAGAGGAGAATGATGGGGATAAGCTGGAAGGATGAGGAGACAAGGTCCTGCATGATCTTCACATTGGGTCAAGGAGCTTGGATCCTGTTCAAGAAGAAGGGGGTGAGGTGGAGAGGTGTTTGAAGGGGAGAGAGACCAACACGGAGGTGAGCTTTAAAAGATGCTTTGGCAACCATATGGACCAAAGGAAGAGGGAAAAGAGAGAAGTGAGGAATGGAAAATGCGGGAAAGAGAAAGAGGAAATGACCAGTCGCTGCAGAATGGAAGTAAAACTGAATGCAAAGGCAGCTCTGGAATCTTGAGCGGCTTTGAAAAGCACATTCAACTCTGTAACCGATGCAAAGGCAGCTCTGGAATCTTGAGCGGCTTTGAAAAGCACATTCAACTCTGTAACCTTTGTCTTTCTATCATGCTGTCTTAAGAAACTATATGTATAAAAGTGAAATATTTAAACAGGGGCACCTGGGTGGTTCAGTTGATTAAGCATCTGACCCTTGATTTCGGCTCAGGTCATGATCTCAGGGTCCTGGGTTTGAGCCCGGTGTCAGGCTCCCTGCTTAGCGGGGGGTCTGCTTCTCCCTCTCCCTCTGCCGCCCTGTTTGTGCTCGCTCACTCTCACTCTTTCTCTCTCTCAAATTTTTTTTAAAAAAGAAAGAAAGAAAAGAAACATTTAAACAAATAAAGGTTTCCAAAACTAGCTCCTCCAATATGGGCACGGTTACCACCACCTGATTTTTATGTCTTGTCCTTGAATTGTTTCTTAAACGCTTTGTCTGTTCAGGCTGCTATCATAAAATACCACAGACTGGGTAGCTTATAAACAGCAGAAATTTAGTCCTCATCATTGTGGAAGCTGGAAGATCAAGTCACCAGCAGATTTGGTGTCTGGTGAGAGCCTGCTTCCTGGCCCTATGTCCTCACATAGTGGAAGGGTGAGGGATCTCTCTGGGGTCTCTTTTATGAGGGCCCTAATCCCATTCATGAGGGCTCTGTCCTTATGACCTAATCACCTCCAAAAGGCCCCACCTCCTAATACCATCACCTCGGGGTTAGGATCTCAACATACGAATTTTGAGGAGATATAAACAATCGCACCACAGCAGCCTTCATATGTCATATTCATTCATTCATTGTTTTAAAATCTGTTCTTTTGTTCTGCCTCCTCCTGGATCCATTGTCTTTCCTTCTTTCCCTGTTCTATATCCTGGGGAACTGATCCCTGCCTGCATCACACAAACTCTCTTGCCCTCTGGCTTCCTGTTGGATTTTGCTGATGAAAAGCATAGCAGAAGATCAGAGGGCAGGAAGAGAGAAAGTGTAAGTTTTCTAACAAATAACAACAAATGTAGTGGCTTAAAACAACACCAGTGTATTATCTTACAGATCTGGAGGTCAGAATTCTAAAGTGGTTTCAGCGGGTTAAAATCAAGTGGTCTTACCAGCCAGGCTGGTTCCTTCCCTGGGCTCTAGGGGAGAATCTCTTTCCTTGCCTTTCCAGCTACTGGAGCCACCCACACTCCTTGGCTTATAGGCCCTTCCTCCGTGTTCAGTACTAGCAGTGGGGCACCTTTTCCCATTCTCACCTGTGCATCTTGTCCTCACATCTTCTCTGTCTCAGATATCATCTTTCCATCTCAAGGTCCTTAACCTCCCATCTCAAGGTCGCATCTGCAAAGCCCCTTTGCCATGTAAGGTAACATATTCATAGACTCCAGAGACTAGATCTTTTGGGGGGGACATTATTCTGTCTGCCACAGAGAGGTATTTGTTTCCCCTGGTGCTCCTGGCCTCCGTGCTCTGGGCCTGGTGGCACCCATCCCTCTGTGATGACAGCTCTCATCATGCAGCCCCTCTTTCATGGCTCCAGCTCTCACTAGGCCCCTGAAACTTTCCTTCCTCTCCCAAGCTCTTCCAGACAGAGGTGGTAACAGTTCCCACCTTCAGAACCTCAACAGCCCTCGTTGGGTCCCAAAGCTGCCCACACCTCTCAAATAATCCCATCATTAAATTATCCACAAAATCCCAGCTGACCGATACACCCATCTTGGTACGCCTTTTCATACTCTGACACCATTAAAGTGTCAGGTCTGCACAGAAAGTGAACGTAAATGCAATATGCAAGTGGGTTGGCTTCAGGCAAACCAGGGATTGTTGGCCTGTGCCAACATCGCACTCATCAAACAAAGCCCAGTGCTCGCATCTGATTAGGGGTCTGCAGGATAATAATCCCTCATTTTCTCTCAGCTATATCTGGGGAAGGGAAGTGGCAGCCAACACAGAGTCCATAAGAGAAAGTTTCCTCTTTGATTTCCTTTTAGTTGTTTTCAATCAAAGAGGGAAACTGACTTCGTGACCTAACATAAGTGATTCCTGGGCAAATGGGTGAGCCACTAGCTGAACTGCCAGTGAAAGCTTTCTATTCCTCCTTGGGTGGATCATTTCTCTTCTTCTCGCCTGAGCCGTCAAACGGGCATATGAAAGTGGAAAGGGTTGTGGCTATTTTTTCCTTCATAGAAAATATTTTGCTTCAGCCAGCTTGTGTTTAAAATCTTTGTTTGCATTCTTGTCTGTCACCACAATGGAAGTTATCCCTCTGTTTTAGCTTCGGGTTTGAATTAGCTGTCCAGCATTCAATGAGATTCTTTTTTCTAAGAACTATCTATCTAAAAATCCGAGAATAAAAATAGAAAAATAGCATCAACATCCTATAGGAATTCCAAAATGCAGAACTTACCAAACCAACAGATTTTTTTTTTTTTGGTTTTTCACTTCTCAATGATGTTTTAAGAAAAACATTCACCTCATTTCCCCATTAAATATCCCCAGTAGCTCAGCTGCTTCTCTCCTAGTTTCCTTATAAAAAGCTTACCACAGTGTTTCATTTTTTTCTCTCCTCTGCCATTGCAATGACAATGATAACTATGAGAATTAATAATTCAGGATTGTATTTGTATAGTTTAGAGTTTACAAAGAACTTACATATACTTTATATTATTTGATCATGGTCCCACCTGGTTGACATAGATTATGAAACCAAACTTAAAATTTTCATAGATCTTATCTGAGTTTGGTTTACACAATAAGGAGCGAAGAGTCAAAAAACAACTTTTGAAATTTTTTTTCTTTCAGGCATACATCCATCTATTGAACAGATATGTATGGGCATATCCCATGTGGCTAAGCTTCTGCCCTTAGAGTGTTCACAGCATAGTAAAGCTATGTTGTAAAAGCTCAACACTTTTAAAGAAACACTGAGCAAAGGCACCCAACCCAGACTGGTGGGATCATGGAAGGCTTCCTGGATGTGGTCATACCTGAGGCGGGTCTGAAGAGATGAGTAGGATTCAGCTGTTTGCAGAGTGGAGGGCAGATTCTAGACAAAGGGCACAGAAAGAGAGCTACTTTAGACAGGTGGGAAGAGATCATCAAGGAGCACACATAGCTCAGGGGAGCAGAGGACTTGAAGAATGGCACATCAGCACCCCTGAAAGGCCCTAGGAGAGTAAGGAAATTCAGAAAGAAGTAATCTAATAAAATTCTCTGTATGAGATTAGTATTGGTAATATTCGACAAGGAAAAAAAAAAAAAGGTTTGCTGGAAAAGATACCAAATTGTAATTTAGACTTGACCTCCACAAACTTGGCACTGGATCATCCTTAAATTTTACATATATTTCCATGTTTTAGGTAGAGGATTTTAGAAGTAAGAATGAGAAATGGGGGCTTCCGAATGGAGAGCTTCTCTTGACTCTCCACCAAAGGCAGCCCCCTGATTTGAATGCCCAGCCAAGGCACCACCCCGGCCACCAGGCAGTATGTCCAAGTCAAAGACTGAACATTGAGCTGTGACTAAGTCTTTTCTAAAGAGGGAATATGAAATAGGGACATCACCCGCCTCAAGAGATAACCCCTCAGAATTCTTCAGCAGCCCCTAATTCCTTGTTCCCCACTTGTTCCCCTCCCCTTCATGGCCCTTCTCAGCAGGTATGTGCTCAGGCATAACCTTGATGAAGGACCCTTCTGTAAATCTAGAAGGGCTACTTCATACTCGTGTTTAGATGAAGTCTCTTGAGAGAGGTTGGAATGTTTTCCTTTTAAGTGATTATTTTCTGGAGTGTAGTATAGAATTTCAGACAGTTCTCCACGTATGTATTAATTGAGGCAAATAAAAGTCACCGAGTTTTGGTGCTCTCAAACATGTGCTTCCATTTCCAACTGGGTTGCAAGCTTTGCCTCTGGAAAAACCCGCTGACATGCTGGTCCCCTGTGCCTTGCTGAGGCAGTCATGCACAATGGTTTATAACAAGAGCCAGGTCCTAAGGAGGTGCTCAGGTATCACCTGTTTCAGGCACGAGCCTCGTGGAAGAAGGGGAAGGTTAGTCAAAACACTCAATATAACCCCCTTAGAAAACATTTTTACTGTAATGGTTATTAAATAATATCTAACAAAAGTCAATTGTGAAAACAGCCATTACCTATCAAAGGTCACCATCAAGTTGAAAATCAGCCTGTCCCTTTGCTCCAGCAGGACCGTCAGGGCCCAGGGGTCCTGTTGTCAGAGCACCTGGTAATGGTGCCCGTGGCTGGCAGCGGCCAACAGCCTGAATCAGATTTTTTTTCCTGGCACTTTATGATTTCGTTCACACTCAGCCTCCATTCCGCTTTCTTTCAGTCCTTTAGCATTTGTTTCCCATTGCTTTACCTGTCTCTACCAATTTTTGTAGGTCACCATTACCGAAACTTCACTGGCCTCCTCTAAGTGCTATTGAAATTGCTATGGTGTAGCTGGAAGGGCTTAAGGCAGTCTTTTAAGAAAGCGTTAAGATTTGCTGAGATGCACGAAAGCTGAACTCACTGTGTCGTGAGAATACAGACGGCTGCTCTAACTGAAAGGCAAACCTAAGCCACGTACTCAACCGTGATTAATCAAGGGCCTACTTGTCAGGAACTGTATAGATGACACAAAGACAGTAGGTACGTTCCCTGCTCACAAGGGGTCTGGAGCCGGCAGGAGAAGCCAGCCTTTTAAGTGAAAAATTTGATGGAGCTACCCTGTGACCTCAGATCATTAGCCACAAAAATGGTCCACAGCTAATTCTTCCATGAAATGAGGAATAGAGATATCCATTGTTTGCTGGTATGAAATTTGAAAAGAGCTCAAATCTTTATACCTAATTATAACCTAGGATTTTAGTCATGTATAATCATGCAAAATAGGTTCTTGTGATGTGGTAGTAGGTGTGAGGGCAGTTAAAATTACAGCCCACTAAGCATGTTTGTGAGGTGTCGGAGCAGGACTTGAGCGGGAAGGGCTGTGACTCGGGGCTAAAGGAAATCCAGGATTAATCGAGTTTTATAAAGATTTCATTGAGCCAAACCAAATACTTTCTCTACCACTTGGCTACAAAAATGCACACAGTACAGAATTTACATTTTTTCCCTACAACTTGAACTATTAACCACTTAAGAAAGATTGAAACTTTTACTTTTCCCTGCCTTGGTTTTCCAATAAGAAGAGAAAAAGTTTTACCTGCAGAGCCCCTGGCAAGCTTAAGGATTTGGTAAGAGCTTAAAGAAAAATCCGTCATGATGCATTGAGCGGAAATGTGGGAATAGAAATGCAAAACTTGCTGTGCCGAGAGAGAGAGAGAGAGAGAGAGAGAGAGAGAGAGAGAGAGAGCAGTCTTGTCTTTTTTTTCTTTTTTTTCAATAGAAGTATAGTTAACATACAATATTATATTAGCTTCAGGTGTACAGCATAGTGATTCCACACGTCTACGCATTGTGCTATGCTCACAAGTGTACCTGCCTTCTGTCACCATACACGCTATCACAATACCATAGACTCTCTTCCCTAAGCTGTACCTTTCATCCCTAGACTTCTTCATTCTATAATGGGAAGCCTATACCTCCCTCCCCTCTTCACCAATTTTGCCCATCACCCCACGGCCGTCCCCTCAACCAACCATCAGTTTGTGAGAGAGCAGTCCTAGCTCATTCCTGGTCCCTAAGACATTGCTGTAGGGCTGTTAGTTGCCCCAAGGGGACCATGGATATAAATATTTTTTCCACGGGAAAAAAAAATGAATGCCTTTGGTTAGTTACCTAAATTTGACATCTCCTTGACACACACAAATTAACACACACATGTTCATGAACTTTGGGTCTCCCTCTTTCCCCACCTCCCTTTTTCTTTCTCCCCTTACCCCTCCTCCTCCCGTCTCCCTCTCTCAATTCTAACAAGAACTTGATATTTTAAAAATTCTCTAAGAACAGGTGGAACAGTTTTGTTTGTTTTGTTTTGCTTTCTTTAAATAGGCTTCACACCCCGCATGGAGCCCAAAGCAGGGCTTGAACTCACGACACTGAGATCAAGACCTGAGCTGATATCAAGAGACGGACACTTAACTGAGCCACCCAGGCACCCCCAATAAATGGAGGAGATTTCTGAAGTTCCATTTTAGTAATGTAGCTTAGTTGGAGATAACTCTCTAACAGAAAGTATAGAAAGAAAAAACTGTATCAGAATCACAACTGGTCTTTTTTCTTCACCCCTGAAAGGACTGCAGATTTCCCAATGATTTTATCAAATTAATTCTCCTAGCTGATTCACATGTGAGGGAAGAAAGTGATGTTCTTCAACTGGCCATGTCCTGACAACTGCAGGGAAGTCAGATGCAGTAGGAAGGTAACCAGGGACCCTCTTCTGCCGTTGACAGACTCGTCTCATTATACATCCACATACTAAGGGTGAAAGTGAAAGGAATCACACCCGAAATTTATTTAGGTAGTCCCATTTAAGATGACTATGCATACTACTAATATTGGGGTGAAAATAAAAATTAAACCTTTTGTATAATTTCCGTCATTTCACGAAGAGGAACAGGGCTCTTGAGTCTATGGGCCCCTCATCGAGTTTGTTACCAATGACACTAGGTCCAAATGAGTTGGCCCACTTTTATAATCTGCTCAGCACACTTTGTAAGATTCAGAGTCTGTGACAGGGACATTTCCATCTAATTACCTGACCAGCATCCTCCCACACAGGCTAATTTTTTTTTTCTGAATTTAGTAAGATCTTGGACTATTCCCAAACTTCCATTGCTTCCAATGAGGCAGGAAATCAGCAGACTACATCCTCCAGTATCCTGTCATGGGGAGGGGGCTTGGGAGGGACTGGAAGTCTTAGATGAAGGCTAAGGATCCTCCCTCAGAGGTGAAGTGTTCTGTTCTCCTTCTGAGGAGACCCTGCATCAAAAGCCAAAAGTATGGAAATCTGCCATGCCAAGAGGTCAGGCCATGCTCCTGGGTTCTCAGTAAAAATAGTAGCCCTGACTCTTCCCAGAGCCCCGTCCCTGAAACTCCTGCACAGGAAATGTCAGTGTGGCCCCTGTGCAGCCCTTGAACCCCTCTGCTTCTCAACCAGCCCTTCAGTCTTCCAACCCACCACCTCTCTCTCCCATGCTAATGTTTCTTCCTTCAGTTCTCATGAGTTACTAGGGGAAAGGGAACATGAGAAATGCACAAGAGAATGAAAACATCAAATTTTTTAAGTCTTCCTATACTCAAGTATGTGACCAGAATGTAGATGACATGTGATCACTTCTGTGACACCACAAGATTCCTTTGCCCTCCACATGACTCTGTTTTAGAGTGAGTCTCAAGAAATAAGTGTCCTCAGGCAATGGTGGCTTTCAGGGGTTAATTTGGGGGTAAAGAGTACTTATAGCCCCTTCTCCCATGATTCTCAAGATAATCCATGTATAAATGCTTCATTCATTCATAAATATGTACCGGGCATACCATACAAGACGCATCATTAAAAAGAACCCCTCAGTCCCATGGGCTACCTAGGTGGCTCAGTTGGTTGACTGACTCTTGGTTTCAGCTCAGGTCAGGATCTGAGGGTTGTGGGATCAAGCCCCCTGTTGGGCTCTATGCCCTGCAGTGAGTCTGCTTGGGATTCTCTCTCTCCTTCTCCCTCTGCCCCTCCCTGCTCTCTCTCACTCTCTCAAATAAGTAAGTAAGCAGATAGATGGATGGATGGATGGATGGATGAATGAATGAATGAATGAATGAAAGAAATTTAAAGGAACGTAGTCCCTGCCCTCATTTGCCCCACCATCTCCTTCCCCACAGCCTCCCAGTTTCTCACTTGGACAGACAACTTGGCAACCTCACAACTTCAGCTCCCTTCTTCAGTCTCTCACTTCCTTTCCAGTCCACTCTCCCTACTAATGCCTCAGGGAGATTTCTAAACATCACTTTGCTTCCCTGGTCAGGTTACCAGCTGAGTAAAATTTTCAGTGTCTTACTATTGCCTTTTAGAATAAAGCCTGGGGGCACTGAGGTGGCTTATTCAGTTGAGTAGCCAACTCTTGGCTTCAGCTCAGGTCATGATCTCAGAGTCATGAGATCAAGCCCCGTGTCAGGCTCCACACTCAGCATGGAATCTGTCTGAGATTTTCTCCCTCACCCTCTGCTCTTCTCCTGCCCCAAATAAATAAATAAATAAAATCTTTTTAAAAAATAAAAAATAAACCTTGAACTCCTGAGTAGCAGAATAAACTGACAGTTCCCCAAATATACCATGGTCTCAAGTCTCAGAGTCTTTGCATATGCTGCTCTCTCTACCTAGAATGTGAATTTTCTTCCTCCTTCACCCAGGGAATTCTTACTGATACTTTAAAACTCAGTTGAGACGTCACCACCTCCAGAAAGCTCTCCCTAACTACCAGTTCACCCATTCTGATTAAGATGACTCTCCTTTCTATTCCCTTAGCTCTTTGTTAATGTCTCAGTCATAGCAAAGATATATTGAATAATGACCTTATTTACCCACTTTATCTCCAGTTAGACTGAGAATTTGTTGTAGATAGAAACTATACTACTTATTTCTATCTTATCTCCCTAGTAAACTCTCCAGCACATGATAGGTGCTTAGAAATCATTTGATGAGTGAAGAAGCTCCAAGTCTAGGAGGAAAGACAGAGAAGTGTAACTGTAGCAAAGTGTGATAAATACCAGAGTGGGGTGCAGTGACAAATGAATACAGAGATGGAAACATATGCTTGAGAAGAAGACAGGGTGTAGGAAGGAATCCCAGAGAAGATGATGGTTGGGCTGGCCTTGAGGAAGATCAGGAGATCACCAGGCATATAGGGAGAAGAAGGCAAAGAGAACAGTAGGCATGAAGCATTTGCGGAGATGTCTCTTAGAAGAATGACTCTAGTGACAAAGAGAAGAAGATATTGACAGGAGGCTGACAGGAGAATATTGGAAAACCAGGTAAAGGCCTGAATTGCACTAGTTAGCAATGGGATACAAATGAAGCCAGAGACAGAGGTAGAGACATTCAGGAAATGACCCTCAACATGACTGTCAGGTTTCTGGCTTGAGTGAGTGGTGGTATCGTAAACCAGAGTTAGGCATTAAGAGGAAAAACGACTTTGGGAGAAAGATGGTAATTCCAGTCTGCTGCTGTTGAGTTGCAGCTGTCTGTTGGACCTCCAGGTGAAGACGGGTAGTAATCAAGTGGATATGCGAGTATGAAGCTCAGAGGAGAGTCTAGCTAAAAATGAAGACTCTATTATAACTTCGTTGGAACTTTTGTTTTAGTTCTACGACTTAATACCGTGCCATGAGGTTTCAGTCATGGGTGGGAACTGCTGGGAAAACAGTAATTGGTCCCATCTCTGCCACTGGCTTGGATACAGTGGCCTCCAGTAAGCTGCTCGACTTCAGGCTGTGCCCATTGCCTTATGGGAAGGGAAACTATTGAGAGACTTGAAGAAAAATGTTGCAAACACTGCCTCTAAAACACACTAATTTAGTCCTGTCATTCATGATTCTTCTGTGAAATGTGAAAGTCATACCAGTGAGGCAAACTTCTTCCACTGCCCAAAATCCATACTTTCAAAGACCACTGTAAACAAAGGGGAGAGGGAAGTCTTTGCCTTCATTACATTTGAAGTTCTTATCCCTATAGAATCCTCTTTAAATAAGGAGACAGGGGCACCTGGGTGGCTCAGTCAGTTGAGAGTCCAGCTCTGAGTTTCGACTCAGGTCATGATCTCATGGGTGGGGGATGGAGCCCTGGGTCAGGCTCCGCTCTCAGTGCAGAGTCGGCTTGGGATTCTCTCCCTTCTCTCCCTCTGCCACTCCCTTGCTCATTCTCTCTCTCTCTCTCAGATAAGTAAGTAAATCTTGTTAAAAAATAAGAACAAATAAAGATGATAGATAGATAGATAGATAGATAGATAGATAGATAGATAGATGGATGGATATTGCTCCCCTGGCTACAACAAATCTGCTTGTTCTTTCCCCCACTTTGGGGTTGGAGAGTGGTCTTATTTTAGTGCCATTTCACCATTGTGATGGCCACTTTTTGTTCCTGTTCTTGCCCCACACCCATCTTGATAATGCTCTGCAATAGAGAGTTTATTTGCAATTCCGTCTGTGTTACAGAGTTTAGGCTGAGATCTGCTTGAAGGGACCCAACTAAAATAGCATTTTTGCAAAGCAACTCATTGTGCTTTTCCTGCCTAATTTATCTTAAGTGACTTGCACCGAAATGAAACATATTTTAATTCAAAGGTTCCTGACAGTAATGGTACTGTGGGAGTTACATGATATGTTCATGGCTGAACCTCTTTTATTCCAGATATCTATTCGCAGAGGCTAAATGGGAATTGCTTATGGAGCCCAGGCATTTCTAACAATTCAAAAGGGATTGGTATTTAACCAAACAGTTCTGGCAATCAGGTGTGAGCATGGCAAAGATTTAGCTAGAGCATTAGTCATGTGTGGAGAATGGAGGATCTCATTTTTAATTCAAAGGACTGTGATAGAAAACTCATCATCAAACTTGAATATCAACCAGCCATATTTACAAAGAAGGCAATATCACAATAGCACCCAGGGAAATTTAAATGATGCATGACAAAGAATTCTCAGAAATGCCCAAAAACCAATCATCCCATCCAGCGTGCTGAATGAAATGCTGCACTAAGCCCAATGCTGGTACTGTGTTCAATGAAGAGGCCTTAAAATATTTACTTCTTGTTTCAAAGCAAAGGTACCAGGTTTATTTGGAATTGTGGCATCAAAAATATTCTCTAATTTTTCAAAAAATGCTATAAATTTAACTAAAGCCTCTGCCACACTGACTAAAAATAAGTAACATATCACCCCAAAGTTCCGGTCCAATGTTTTAATTTCTATAAAGGTAAATCAAGTTTGGTGGTCAGATTCAGGATGCAGCCAGGAATTAGCCACTTCTAAGAAGCAGCAGACTGCAACCAAATTGTTCAGATACTCTCTGGAAGGATACTTTTCTAATCTATTGGAAATGCAGTGTGAGTAGAACCATCTTTGACTAACATTTCCTTAATTAACAGGTAGGAGATCAAATCATTGAAATCAATGGGGAGAGCACAAGGGACATGACGCACGCCAGAGCAATAGAACTCATCAAGTCAGGAGGAAGAAGGGTCCGTCTTCTACTGAAGCGTGGGACGGGGCAGGTCCCGGAGTATGGTACGTTTCACGTTTTGATTCACCTTTTTTTCTGTTTCTTCTGTGTGCTGTAAATGCCTCTGCTTATTTGTAAAACTATTATCAGTCCTACAATTCTACCTAAATATATTTAGCTACCAATAGATAGATATATATATATATATACGCATATGTACATTGAAGCACAATATTTATATGTGTGTGAGCTCTTTCTTTTGCTCCCTTGGTTAAGTGATGTTTAAAATAGCAAATAGAGGACCTTTCAGGGCATCTCTGAGTGTGCAGGGAGATCCAGCCACCACTTACACTTTAGAACTTTTGCAATTTGACTAGTAGTCCTCTGTTCATTTGAGTCCACAGTAATTTATCAATTATTTCCTAAAATCGCTCACGTATCACATTGCCCTGTAGGGTGTGTGACTGGGGCCAGGGGACAAGCAAGAACAAATCTTCAGGTGGGAAGATTAGAAACTTCAGTTTACGCAGTGGTTGCATTTTCTTGGCACTTAGGGATTGTCCAAAAATTCACTCTTATGCTGTGCATGTCTGCTTTCAGGAAGGCAAGGAAGTGCATTAGCTCTGCCTTCAGAAGCCTTTAATGGTGTCATTTCTCAGTAGCCCATTGGAGGCACCACTGACAGCTTGAGTAAGAAACTGCTGGGTGGTCATTACATGAGAAGCATCAGCTCCTGAGCTGGATTGTAATTAATCCAAGGAGTGTCAGAAAGACAGACAGACATCAGTGAAGAACAGTGCTGATAATACCTGTCCAGATTAGGGCAATGGGACCTAACTGAATAATAAGCTCAAATTGTTGATCTAGACTCTCATTTTCATCTCTCCATGCCCTACCCCCCCCCCACCGCCACCACACACCACACAAACACACACACTCTAAATAACACTTTTCCCTCTCCAGTTACGCTTACCTTACTTATGGGCAACTTTCCTAAACTACCTAACAACTGACTGAACACTTCCTTAGTTAGCAGGACAGGATGGTCCTGAGTTCAGTTGAAATGCCTGAATTCAAATGCCCTCAAAAACTGTTTTCAGGATCTTGAAACCCCAAAAGGACTGGCAAGTACTCAACTAAGGAAAGCATTGAGAAGTTTCTGTAGGCTTGGCTCTATGCCCCAGGAAAGATTCCATCCCAAGTTCCCATCCTTACTGCCTGGATCTAATAAAACAAGTTTAAATATTAATATTAGCAACAAGCACAGGCCTGATCCTATTAAATGGCACTGGCACTAATCCCTTTGTAAAGAATCTTACTCTTGGAATAGAGTAACTTTTTGCACCCCAGAGAAATAAGTGATCCAGTAAGATGAAACTGACCTGTGAGAGTTTGTCACTTCTAAAAAATAACTTATTTTAAAGATATGCTTCATTCCACAGCAAGACCTGTTGTCTGAGCCAAGGAACATCCACAGAGTTAAAATTATTCTTATGTCCTAAGAAGTTAATCTTTAAAAAGTTGATCTGAACCATGTGGCTACCCAGAGCTGTCTTTTTTGTTATAGAATCACCGTTTGGTGCGTATTTTCAGCAGCTTGTCTACAGTGAGCCGTTAGAACATTACTATTGACCACCGGCAGCATCACAGTTTTTATCACTCAAACTATCATGCCTACATATGATGCTGCATCTTTAAGAAAAACTTTTTCTTAAAGCATCTTTAGAAAAATAAAAACATGTTTTTGAACAAGACCCAAATTCAAGATGATGTCAACATGATCCCTTTAATTCTTAACATCCCCCAAAAAATACCTGGTTAAAATTGAATTGCAAAAGTAACAAACAGAGAGTTTGTTAAATATCTGGACACAGTTTTGAGGGCCCAGTTGTCAATATGGTTAACTCAGCAGTATTGTAGAATTTCTTTTCAATCAGTTCTTCTAAAATGTGACATTAAATTGCACTCGCCAATGGTTAGAGTTTGTCAGCTACTGTTGATGTTAGATTGACATAGATTTTGACTGCAAATTAACTTTAGAGATTGTGTCACAAAATATCCAATGTAATAGAGCAGAGCAATTTCCTTTAGGGAAGTAGAATAATCACAAACTAAGTAAACATTACTATCTAAGCTGAAAGATGCCTGGTTTTGCATGAGCAACCAAGAAGCTTAGGGATCAGACCAGCATCTTTGAGGCTAATGCCATCAAGTGATATTTATGGAATCTCATAGCAACTAATGGGGTCCCCAAGACCACCCCACATTCAGGGACCTGGTAGAAAGACTCCTGGGGCACAGAATATAGTTGTACTCACAGCTAAGATTTATTAAAGTGATGTAGTAAGGATACACAGTGCGATCATAAGGGGAAAAAACAGGCAAAGTCTAGAGGAATCCAGGTATGAGACTGCTTATTTTCTCTCTCTCTCTCTCTCTCTCTCTCGAGGGGTCACCCAGAGAGCACTCTTCCCCAAAAACAAAAATGCAACAATAAATTTGTGATACTCTTGGCCAGGGAAGTTCATTAGAGCCTGGCACCCAGGGTTTATACTGTGTTACTCATCTAGGTATCCTTCATCTAGCACATACCAAAATTCTAGACTCCTAGAAGAAAAGCAGGTGGTCAGCATAAACCACGTTGTTTGCACAGTTGTACAGGAGACACCCTTATCCTTTAGAGAAGGGCTTATATGAATGTAGGAGATAATTTAGCTGTCACAGTCCAAGAGGCCAGCCAACAGCCAACCTCGCAAGCAGGTCTTTCTAAGGATAGCCATCTCAAGGCCGCCATGCAAACTCTTTCCTGTCCCAGGAGCAAGCCAAAGATGCAGACACAGTCATGGAGTTTACAAATGACCCCAGTGTAAAAGGAGTGCCCACAGCAAAGGAACATCATAATTCCTCCAGCAAGCCAGTTAAACAGACTGTATCATGAGGCAGAATCTTTTGTCCACAATAAAAGAATGTATTTTAATGACACCGGCAAGGGGGCTTAGTAACAAAACCAAATAACAGAAGCAAGAACAGTGAAAGAAAATGCTCGATATAACCAGTAGATATAACCAAGAATATAATCCACTTTGTCCAAATGTACCCTCATCACAGGAACACCGAATTTTCCGTTAACTATAGGTTTAATCCTGTGTTTGTTTCCTTTATTTGCCTTTTAATATCCAACATGTAGCAAAAATCCATCCTTAAAAGATGATTAAAGGGGGTTATCAGAATCTATAGGAGACAGAACCTGCTAGGGAGCCAGGAAGACTTAACCCAGCCTGGGAGAGTGAACTTTGAAGAGTAGGAGATTGACAACAAACAGCCTGTGGCAGGGTTTTAAATGATATGCACCAGCCCTCCCTCCACTACCTGCAGAATTCAGAATTCACAACAGCTCTGAAGCAAGACCCTTATCTGGACATTTGGCCACGTCTCAAAGAAAAGCAGATCTCAGTCAAGAGAGATATAAAACTCTTGCTCTGAGTTCCTAAGGTGATCTGTGACAGAGAGATAAGCCCAGGTACAATTGAAAGAAAAAAAATACCAAGGGTAATCTGTCAGATTGTTGACTAAACAAAATCAGTGTGAATCCAAGTGAGCTGAGGAAAGGAATAAATATGCTGCAAATATGCCATCCATAATTACCGCAAGACTAATCGTCAGACAACAGCCCAGCCAAGTCAGAGGCATAAATCAGCAAATGTAGCCACATAAGTAGGGGCTGCACACAGGCTGTCGAGCAGCTGCAGGGGGAGTCAGCAAGTGATAAGGGCTTTGAAGAAGTTGCTTTTATAGCTAAGTCCTTGAAGGAGATGGATACTTCAACTCTAGTCCTCAGGATAAGAATTTGTTGATTATAAACTCCACGGGAAGTGTGAGCTCCCCCTCCCCTGACACGCATCTCAACAACCGGCAGGAATAAGGAAATTTCACTCCACCATACTGAGAAACGAATGCAAAGATGATGCATCAAAAGTAGTGCCCTCCTTAACACTGGTTGTTGCTGTTTGAATTAAATCTAAAAAGGTTAAGAAAGAAGGAAGCATGCATCATGGTTCTAATGCTGCACAGGAATAAATTACACAAATTAGCTCCCTGCCTTGAAATACAGGTGTCCTTCATTAGCATTCAAGGAATCATCGAGAGCACTCACTTGATTTAGACACTGAGCCACAGAGCCAGGGCCAGGGTAAGCAGAGGTGCCGTGGGATGAAATCAAAATCAACCAGTTCAGACCAACTAAGGCCTTTCCCCTGGTAATATTTGCTGTTCAAATCTGATCAAGATAAAGTGAAACCGAAATACGGTTTCTAGTCTTAGTGGTCTAGTTTGTTTATTCCTTAAAAGGCAACAGAATGATCTTTATGACTACAATGGTAAAGGGAGTCCACTAGCAAATGGAGACTCAATGGTCTTAGGAGGCCAGGCAGGGTTACAAGGATGAAGCAGAATTTTCTTAGGATTGGTGGCCCAGCGACAACGAACACCAAATGCCCACACAAAGGGAAAGAAAGAGCCAATCCGTGAATTTGACTTCTGCCTAACCTTCCATTTTCAAAGTTAATTGTGTTTTTAATGGGTTTTGATTTGGTCACAGGTCTTTGGTAATGGAATTGTTTTCATTTTAGAAGGGTAATAAAACTGCATTAAGTACACAGGGAAAAGATGAGTCAGAAACTATAGCTAAAGAAATGAATGGGCCAAATAGTTGTTTAGTTAAAGACTGCCTTCAATCAGGAATACACATGACTTAACAAGAATCATATCAGAGAAGATGGCGGAGGAGTAGGGGACCCCTTTTTCAGCCGGTCCCCTGAGTTGAGCTGGATAGTTACCAGACCAGCAGGAATATCCACGGAATCAGCCTGAGACGCAGGAAGATACATCTGGATCTCTACAAATGAACATCTCCAGCGCTGAGTATCGAGGTACGAAGCGGGGAGCCGTGAAACCGCGCACAGATATCGGAAGCTAAACAGAAGGGGGAGGGAGCCGCCGTGTCAGGGCGCCGGGAAGCGGTAGCCACCTACAAGGGGGAGCTAACAGACCGCGGACCCGCACGCTTGAGACAGCAGGCTGAGAAGGGAGCTCCGGGAGCGCACGCGGGACGGCTGGCGGTTGGCGGGCCACCTGCACGGGGGAGCAGGCGGACTCGCGGACAGCACCCGTGAGACACCAGACTGAGACGGGGAGCTCCGGGAGCCCGCGCGGGGCGGCTGGCGGCGGGCGGGGTTGGAAACACAAAGGACAGAGACGTGCCGGCCCTGGAAGTGAGGGCTGGGACGCCGGGTGTGGGGCGCACAGCCCGGGATGCTGCAGGGTTGAGCAGCACCAACAGAAACAGAGTTAAAGTGGCCAGAACATCAGTGGAGAACGATCCGCGATCCCTCTGTTCTGAGACAGAGGCTGAATTTCAGCCGCTGCTGCTCTCTCAGAAGAGGCATAGCAAACCGCCAGGGAAAGCCGCCAGAGAACAAAAGCCCGGAAATACCGGCTCACAGGGTGCCCATCCCCATCCCCCCTCGCAAGGGACACAGAGACTCTACCCAAACAGGGTTTTCTGAGTACCTGCAGGCAGGCCCCTCCCCCAGAAGGCAGGCTGAAAAATCAAGAAGCCCACAACCCGGAGCGCCTGAGTGGCGCAGTCACCAAGCACCTGTCTTCGGATTAGGGTGTGATCACAACGCTCCGTAAGGAGTCCTTCATCGGGCTTCTCCACCGGGAACCTGCTTCTTCCTCTCCCACTCCTCTGCTTGGGTTCCCTTTCTTGCTGACTGTCTCTCTCTCTCTCAAATAAATAAATAAACTCTTTAAGGAAGAAGCCCACATCCCTAAGATCTCTATAAAACAAGGGCGCACGGCCTGGGTCCCAGTCAACACTTGGGCTCTGGACAACCCTGCAATCTCTCTTCATCAGAATGACGAGAAGGAGAAGTCCCCCCCAGCAAAGAAAAGATAATGAGTCTGTGGCCTCTGCCACAGAATTGGCCTCGGCCACAGAATTAATACATATGGATGTATCCCAATTATCAGAAATGGAATTCAGAGCAACAATGGTCAAGATGATGAGTAAACTTGAAAAAAGCATCAGAGAAAGCGTTGCTGAGAATATAGAATCCCTAAGGGCAGAAATGAGAGCGAATCTGACAGAAATTAAAAATTCTATGAGCCAAATGCAGTCAAAACTAGAGGCTCTGACGGCCAGGGTCACCGAGGCAGAGGAACGCGTTAGCGAATTGGAGGATGGGTTAGTAGAAGAAAAAACGAAAATAGAAGCTGGTCTTAAAAAAATCCACGCCCACGAATGTAGATTACGGGAGATTACTGACTCTATGAAACGATCCAATGTCAGAATCATCGGCATCCCTGAAGGGGTGGAGAAAAACAGAGGTCTAGAAGAGATATTTGAACAAATTGTAGCTGAAAACTTCCCTAATCTAGCAAGGGAAACAAGCATTCGTGTCCAAGAGGCAGAGAGGACCCCATCCAAGCTCAACCAGGACAAACCTACGCCACGGCATGTCATAGTGCAATTCGCAAATATTAGATCCAAGGATACAGTATTGAAAGCGGCCAGGGCAAAGAAATTTCTCACGTACCAAGGCAAAGGTATCAGGATTACGTCAGACCTGTCTACAGAGACCTGGAATGAGAGAAAGGCTTGGGGGGGCATTTTTAAAGCTCTTTCAGAGAAAAACATGCAGCCAAGGATCCTTTATCCAGCAAAGCTGTCATTCAGAATTGATGGAGAAATAAAGACGTTCCAAAATCGCCAATCATTAACCAATTTCGTAACCACGAAACCAGCCCTACAGGAGATATTAAGGGGGGCTCTATAAAGGTAAAAAGGCCCCAAGAGTGATACAGAGCAGCAAGTCACAACCGATACAAAGACTTTAAAGAGAAATGGCATCATTAAAATCATATCTGTCAATAATCTCTATCAATCTAAATGGCTTAAACTCTCCCATAAAACGCCACAGGGTTGCAGATTGGATAAAAAGACATGACCCATCCATTTGCTGTCTACAAGAGACTCATTTTGAACCCAAAGATGCATTCAGACTTAGAGTAAGGGGATGGAGTACCATCTTCCACGCAAATGGACCTCAAAAGAAAGCTGGAGTAGCAATTCTCATATCAGATAGACTGGATTTTAAACTAGAGGCCATAGAGAGAGATACAGAAGGGCACTATATTATTCTTAAAGGAAGTATTCAACAAGTGGATATGACAATTATTAATATATATGCCCCCAACAGGGGAGCAGCAAGATACACAAGCCAACTCTTAACCAAAATAAAGAGACATATAGATAAGAACACAGTAATAGTAGGGGACCTCAACACCCCACTATCAGAAATAGACAGAACACCCTGGCAAAAACTAAGCAAAGAATCAAAGGCTTTGAATGCCATACTCGACGAGTTGGACCTCATAGATATATATAGAACACTACACCCCAGAACCAAAGAATACTCATTCTATTCAAATGCCCATGGAACATTCTCAAGAATAGATCATGCTCTGGGACACAAAACAGGTCTCAGCCAATACCAAAAGATTGAAATTATCCCCTGCATATTCTCAGACCACAACGCTCTGAAATTGGAACTCAACCACAAGGAAAAACCTGGAAGAAACTCAAACACTTGGAGGCTAAGAACCATCCTGCTCAAGAATGACTCGATAAACCAGGAAATCAAAAAACAAATTAAACAATTTATGGAGACCAACGAGAATGAATACACAACGGTCCAAAACCTATGGGATACTGCAAAGGCAGTCCTAAGGGGGAAATACATAGCCATCCAAGCCTCACTCAAAAGAATAGAAAAATCTAAAATGCAGTTTCTATATTCTCACCTCAAGAAACTGGAACAGCAACAGAGGGACAGGCCTAACCCACTGACAAGGAAGGAGTTGACCAAGATTAGAGCAGAAATCAATGAATTAGAAACCAGAAGCACAGTAGAGCAGATCAACAGGACTAGAAGCTGGTTCTTTGAGAGAATCCATAAAATTGATAGACCACTGGCAAAACTTGTCCAAAAACAAAGAGAAAGGACTGAGATTATTAAAATTATGACTGAAAAGGGAGAGGTCACGACCAGCACCATTGAAATTGCAAGGATTATTAGAAACTTTTATCAACAGCTATATGCCAAAAAACTAAACAATCTGGAAGAGATGGAGGCCTTCCTGGAAACCTATAAACTACCAAGACTGAAACAGGAAGAAATAGATTTCTTAAATAGGCCAATTAACTATGAAGAAATTGAGTCAGTGATAAACAACCTTCCAAATAATAAAACTCCAGGCCCAGACGGTTTTCCTGGGGAATTCTACCAAACATTCAAAGAAGAAATAATACCTATTCTCCTAAAGCTATTTCAAAAAATAGAAACAGAAGGAAAGCTACCAAACTCATTCTATGAGGCTAATATTACCTTGATCCCCAAACCAGGCAAAGACCCCCTCAAAAAGGAGAATTACAGACCGATTTCTCTAATGAATATGGATGCCAAAATCCTCAACAAGATCCTTGCTAATAGAATCCAACAGTACATTAAAAGGATTATCCATCATGACCAAGTGGGATTCATACCTGGGATGCAAGCATGGTTCAACACTCGCAAATCAATCAATGTGATACATCATATCAACAAGAAAAGACTCAAGAACCATATGATCCTCTCAATTGATGCAGAAAAAGCATTTGACAAAATACAGCATCCTTTCCTGATTAAAACCCTTCAGAGTGTAGGAATAGAGGGTACATTTCTCAATCTCATAAAAGCCATCTATGAAAAGCCTACTGCAAGCATTATTCTCAATGGGGAAAAGCTGGAAGCCTTTCCCTTAAGATCAGGAACACGACAAGGATGCCCACTCTCGCCACTATTATTCAACATAGTACTAGAAGTCCTTGCAACAGCAATCAGAAGACAAAAAGGGATCAAAGGTATCCAAATCGGCAAAGAAGAAGTCAAACTGTCTCTCTTTGCAGATGACATGATACTCTATATGGAAAACCCAAAGGAATCCACTCCCAAACTATTAGAAGTTATAGAACAATTCAGTAAGGTGGCAGGATACAAAATCAATGCCCAGAAATCAGTTGCATTTCTATACACGAATAACGAGACTGAAGAAAGAGAAATTAGGGAATCCATCCCATTTACAATAACACCAAAAACCATACGTTACCTTGGAATTAACTTAACCAGAGACGTAAAGGACCTATATCCTAGAAACTATAGATCACTTTTGAAAGATATTGAGGAAGACATAAAAAGATGGAAAAATATTCCATGCTCATGGATTGGAAGAATTAACATAGTTAAAATGTCCATACTACCCAGAGCAATCTACACTTTCAATGCTATCCCGATCAAAATACCGAGGACATTTTTCAAAGAACTGGAACAAATAGTCCTTAAATTTGTATGGAACCAGAAAAGGCCCCGAATCTCCAAGGAACTGTTGAAAAGGAAAAACAAAGCTGGGGGCATCACAATGCCGGATTTCGAGCTGTACTACAAAGCTGTGATCACAAAGACAGCATGGTACTGGCACAAAAACAGACACATCGACCAATGGAACAGAATAGAGAACCCAGAAATGGACCCTCGGCTCTTTGGGCAACTAATCTTTGATAAAGCAGGAAAAAACATCCGGTGGAAAAAAGACAGTCTCTTCAATAAATGGTGCTGGGAAAATTGGACAGCTACATGCAAAAGAATGAAACTTGACCACTCTCTCACACCATACACAAAAATAAACTCCAAATGGATGAAAGACCTCAATGTGAGACAGGAATCCATCAAAATTCTAGAGGAGAACATAGGCAACAACTTCTATGACATCGGCCAGAGCAACCTTTTTCACGACACATCGCCAAAGGCAAGAGAAATAAAAGATAAAATGAACTTATGGGACTTTATCAGGATAAAGAGCTTCTGCACAGCCAAGGAAACAGTCAAAAAAACTAAGAGACAGCCCACGGAATGGGAGAATATATTTGCAAAGGACACCACAGATAAAGGACTGGTATCCAAGATCTACAAAGAACTTCTCAAACTCAATACACGAGAAACAAATAAACAAATCATAAAATGGGCAGAAGATATGAACAGACACTTTTCCAATGAAGACATACAAATGGCTAACAGACACATGAAAAAATGTTCAAAATCATTAGCCATCAGGGAAATTCAAATCAAAACCACACTGAGATACCACCTTACGCCAGTTAGAATGGCAAAGATAGACAAGGCAAGAAACAACAATTGTTGGAGAGGATGTGGAGAAAGGGGATCCCTCCTACATTGTTGGTGGGAATGCAAGTTGGTACAGCCACTCTGGAAAACAGTGTGGAGGTCCCTTAAAAAGTTAAAAATTGAACTACCCTATGACCCAGCCATTGCACTACTGGGTGTTTACCCCAAAGATACAGACGTAGTAAAGAGAAGGGCCATATGCACCCCAATGTTCATAGCTGCATTGTCCACAATAGCCAAATCATGGAAGGAGCCGAGATGCCCTTCAACAGATGACTGGATTAAGAAGCTGTGGTCCATATATACAATGGAATATTACTCAGCTATCAGAAAGAACGAATTCTCAACATTTGCTGCAACATGGACGGCACTGGAGGAGATAATGCTAAGTGAAATAAGTCAAGCAGAGAAAGACAATTATCATATGATTTCTCTCATCTATGGAACATAAGAACTAGGATGATCGGTAGGGGAAGAAAGGGATAAAGAAAAGGGGGGTAATCAGAAGGGGGAATGAAACATGAGAGACTATGGACTATGAGAAACAAACTGAAGACTTCAGAGGGGAGGGGGTGGGGGAATGGGATAGACTGGTGATGGGTAGTAAGGAGGGCACGTATTGCATGGTGCACTGGGTGTTATACGCAACTAATGAAGCATCAAACTTTACATCGGAATCTGGGGATGTACTGTATGGTGATTAACATAATATAATAAAATAAAATTAAAAAAAAAAAGAATCATATCAGAGCACCAGATTAAGCAGTACTGGTCTCTATTTATATGGCAATAGGCTATGTTTCTTTTTTATTCTTTAAGAATATGCATTGATCATTTTCAATGACATGGATGGAGCTAGAGTGTATTATGTTAAATGAAATAGGGCAGTCAGAGAAAGACAGATACCATATGATTTCACTCATAAGTGGAACTTAAGACACAAACAAGCAAAGGAAAAAGAGAGAGACAAACCAAGAAACGGACTCTTAACTATAGAGAACAAAGGGATGGTCACCAGAGGTGAGGTGGAGCGGGGGTGGAGGAAATAGGTGATAAGGATGAAGGAGTGCACTTGTTGTGATGAGCACCGGGGGATTAAAATTAAAACTTTAAAATAAAAAAGAATATACAGTGACAAGTAAACATTCCAAGCATACTCTCATCATCTTGCTTATAGCTATTAGTTCAGCAAGGGCTTTCTTCCCTCAGATCATACCAGGATAAACTGCAGACAGTATACCCCTCCTAACCATTCCACGTGAGACAAATCTTGTAATTGATATCATTAATTCATGTCATTACTAGTCCTTTAACTCAATGAGGATTTTCTGGGCACCTATGATGTACAAGGCTCTCCGCGGGCACTGAACACAAGCTCTAGTCCCTGCCCAGAGTGAGCTGAAATCCAAGGAGACAGGTGCAACCACTGAGTCCAACAGACTGGTGACTCATGAAAAGGTCTTCTAGGATCAGCTCTAGTGGAAAACTTTAAGTGGGTTTTAGTAGTTATTTGTGGAATTTAATAAGTGCTTCTAGGGTATTAAGGATCCTTGACAAGCCCTTGGCTTCCTCAGTTTGTTAACCATTTCCTTTGTAATATTTATACCCACACCTTGGACATTTTCTGAAGAAAGGACTCACTGAGTGTAGATGAATTTCTGCTTAGACCTTGTCTGAATTATTCTAAATTCTAAGTCAGCAAACCCAAACTTCATCTGGCAAGTTTGCTAACCATCCCTGCCCCCCTCCTGTGGCTGTCGGCCCCAGGGAGCCTGGAGCACTGTCACCTCACCTCCTGAGGCTTTCATGGGGGTGCTGCTGTGCCCCCACAAGAAAAAACAAGGGGAGAGTCTCCACTGTCTTTGTTTCTTCCTCAGAGACTATGTTTATGGGAGCTTTAAGTGGTTCCATAGCCTTTTGCACTAATTCTCCTGTGTTTTTAATAGGGCAAAAGGCAGCTTACTTCAATAATAAATTCTGAAATTTAATTTCATCTTCTGACATTCATGGTTGAGTGTATCTTCCTTTAACATGAGAGGCTGCACAAATCACGCACACCTCTACTGAGTCAGACCCAAGGAAGAGGACAGGCTGTCAGGCAGAACTCCCGGCGGCATCATACAGAGGACAGAGTTCTTCCTACCTAAAAAGGCTCAAGATTGCTCTCTGCAGCATGTAGGTGAGCTCAGGAAATGCTCTGTGAAGCTGCTAATAAGGTCCCATTTCACAGAGTCAGAGGCAGAAGCTTCCTTAAAGAACGCACAACTCTCATGTTCCTTTCTCCACTATCCAGCCAAAACCTCATTTATTATTTTGAGTGTTTTTAGGATAAGAATGAAATCTCATTTCTTCACATTGTTTTATTGGGAACCATGGACCATAACAAATATGTTTTCTTTTTGGATACCCTTACATGATGTGCAACATGCAATTTTCTCTTAAAGGATGTATCAAATGACCCCCTTCCCCAAGTCTTCCCTTGTTAGGCATTTAAGCCTCAGAGAAAATATATTAGAACACACGGTAACCAAGAAATCTACCAAGAAGAACCAGTTTCGCCTTTGAGGTCCAACCTCCTTCAATTCCCAAATACTGAAGTTGTTGACCACGTGCATCTCAGAAAATCTAAATACCCCAGGGCCTCCAGGAACCCATCCTCCAGGAACCCACAGTTTAGGCTCTGATAGAGCATTCCCTTCCTTCCCCCAGTGTGAAGCTGGGCTCTCCCATGGACGGCTGCTTCCACAAAAGTCCAGGGAGAAGGCAGCTTTCTTAGAGGAAACACTGCTAAACAGTGTAAGAACATTGGACTGGACGGCAAGGAGGTCACAATTACAAGAGAATGCAGAGGGGAAAGAGGAGATCAAGGATCACAGACAGCAAAGCGGGCAGCATGGTTTTAAAGTTGCACGTGTGGGCACGCCCACACGCACACAGGACTGTGTGGATTTGGCTCAGGACTCTTCAGTTTTAAAGCACCATCTCAGGGAATGCAGTGTCCCTGGATTGAGGGTGCACCTCCTCCAGCTCTGCCCTAAAGGCTGGCCCATGGGAGTTTTTGCTTCTTGTTGCCCCGCACTGTCAGCTATGCCTCACACCCTGCACCGGCTCCTTTCTGCCCATCCAGTCTGAATTGCTTTCCATTCTGAGACTCCCAAGCATTACAACTTAAAGAAAACAGACTCGCTCTTCCTCCCATTGTCCTCCCATTTTCTACCTCTGACTTTTTTTTTACCATCTGAGCTCAGCGCCCATCCTCCTCACTGAGGACAGTCTGACCCTGTTGATTCAAGATAAGCTTCAAACCCATCAACTGTGCCCTGTTGTGAAGTGGGTGCTAAATGCTAAAATGATTTTACCCCCAGTGTCTGATTTTCTCTTGTCTCAAAGTGGAGTTGATACAGAAAAGGTTTTGATCCCTGTAAAGGAGTTTGCCAACAAAACCCTGCTCTCCAGGTACTCAAAGTGGTATCCAGTACCTTAAGACAAATTCTTGGGTAGGTCCAGCCAGCTGCCATAACCAGCAACCATAGAGTCTCCAAGGAAATTTCAAGCTTTCTTTTTTTAAAAAGATCTTTTCATGGAAGATTCTAGTGGAAGAAATAGTGAGTCCATGAAGCCAGATTTTTGTTATTAGAGAAATCTGCCTATAGCCTTGCTCAAAGATAGGACTCCTGCAATGTCCTGTTCTGATAAAGGCCTCCCAGATATTTCCTTTTAACTGAATTCCCTCAATCAGGACCAAAGATGAAATTATATAATGCCTTACTCCACACTTAAATAATGTGCTCTAATTATAGCAAAATCTCAAAACTTTTGAGAATCACACACATTTTTCAGTGTGCTCTTTGGGTTCAGTTTTGTTTGTTTTTGTTTTTTTTTTAAAGAATGAGAAATGCACACTTAGTCCTGACTAAAGAGCTGGTAACTGTCATGTGCCTCAGACATTTGCTCACAGAATGACTTGCTTTTACCCTTGTGTACAAAGGTATACGCTGTCTCGCACGTAGTGACTCTGGCCTCAGCAGGCTCCTGGGTGTTAAGGCTGAACATGTACACACGTCCACATGTCAGTGCACTGAGTAGGCCAGCGTGTAACTCTCCATTTTTCCTGTTTCACGGCACTTTCTACCCCGACCTCACAGCAATTTATTCCCACCACGTTCCAGGTTCTTTTCTTTGAATGTCTGTCCATGAGATTTCCTAGTCCATGTATCTTTCAACCCCAGTAAAGGTCACATTTAAAATCAGATGAGCGCCTTCTCGTTGTGACACTAAACCAGCTTGATTCGTTTTGCACAAAATCACTTGTATCTTGGCAGGGCTAAATGGTAAACTCAGTGAATAAGTCCTGAAATGTAATTTCCATCGCTCACCTCCGTACTTAGGCTTCAGCTATCTTACCACAGAGAGCGTCTGCTTTCCATTTAACCTCAAGGTGTTTGTGCTCACCCTTCATCTCCCTTCCCTGAGACAAACGCCATGCTTCGAAACACACTCCCAGGGGCAGAGTTGGAGATCTCTGCGGAGTGTTCCATTCAGCGTCCGGGAGCCGAGCATGCGCAGCACCGCGTGTGGGGCAGGTTAGGCATTCAGACGGGGGGTTTCATCAGTGTGTGCCGGCAAGGAGTGCATCAGGCTCCAGAATGTCTGAGCTGCGTGCATTAAGTTGTTCTGATCACATTAACCTCCCGTTCGCCCGCCCATCCCTCATGCTGTGCGGAGCTGAGAGAAACAGCAGCCGGCGAGGAGGGGGGTCATTGCTGCATCTCCTGGGGCCTGTCTCCTGGAGATTATTGATTTGGGCACTCTGGACTTTCTAGTACCCATCCATGTGTAGATAAAGAACTGTAGCCCAAGAGCTGAGAGAGACACAAAGGGAGACAGACGCTGAGAGGCTGCCTTCCGAGCACGGCCCACGGCCCTCGGCCCCCGGCCCTCGGACAGGTGAGTATGCCAGAGAGCCCCACAGGCAAGGCATTGCCACCCTTCTTCCTGCTTTATTTTTTTCCTAGAAAACAATTGCACTCAGCAAGTCAACTGTGAACTTTGACTCTAAATAAGCAAATTGTCAGAGGTGAGGGGAACTAGAAGAACGTACGAGATTATTAGCAAAAACAGAGGCATAAACATGGGCATGCTATGTCTTCTTGTAATGTTTCAAAATGTGGAAATGATTACTGTGACTGATTCTCAAATGACAACCCATATCACAAAAACATCCCATCGTTATGGGAAAATTCTACAAAAACTCTGATATGACCATTTCAAATTTTTTTAACACCTGTGCCTCCCTAAAAGCGCCTCAGGATGCCCTCAGTATTTTGAGAAAAGTCTATTTTTGGAATACACATGTAGCTGAGTCTTTCACTAATTTCACTTGCTGCATGCTCGACAGGGGTAGTTCTACTTAAAGTCTTTATTCTTACTGCCTAGATAATTTGTATTCAGCTGCTCTAAACATACTAAGCAATCTTGACTCTAACCGTAATAATATATCTTTGTCACTGGTTCTGTTAATTCTAATGATTGGTCCTAGGCTGTTCCTCCCCTTCCTTTAGGAATGGTACCTTCCAGTCTCTCCATGTGCATGAAAAGTGACAAGCATGGGTCCCCATATTTCTACTTATTGGGCCACCCTAAAGACACGGTTTGTAAAATCTGCATGAATATTATCTTTCTCTAATGAGCTTTGGTTTTGCATTGTTTGTAACTGATGTATAATGCTTTTTCTTTCATAGTAGCTTGTCTAATTCCTGCTAGAGCTCTGGAAAATATCTGGCTGAGACCTCACAAATGATAAGGATAGGATCTGTGGGTTCATGAAACTTGGGATGCACCAAATTCCGGGGGTCCAGGCCAGAATGGCGCCAGCAGGAAGGAAAGATAGGGAAGGTCCAGCAGAGGCAGCACCAGCCAAGTTCTACTCCACACACTTCCAAAAATACTCCCCAGGCTTCGGTACAAGTAGTTACGTTGATTTCCTCTCAGCCCGAGTTCAGACAGCTCCGACCCAGGGCACCCCTTTGGCACCTGACAGAAAGAGAGCCACAGTCGCCAAACATTCAAGCCCTGGGATCTGTGCACTCCTCCTGGCATCATGGTATTGCCCCCGGCTGCCCTTTGGCAGCTCTCCACTCACTATCCGCTCAGGACTGGAGCTGCTCACTTTCCTCTCTCCGTGCTCAGTGACGCACCAAATTTAAGGAGGGAAAAAAAACCAGTTGTGACTTTTTTTAAAAAATAGGCATAACTTTGTATCTGAACAATATTTACCACTATTTCAAAACGAATACTCTCCAGTTGGCTGTATTTTAGCCTAACATTTGGAAAAAGTCTTCTGGAAAAAAAAAATATCCTATACAAGGATAAAGCAGAATATAGATGATAGCCTTGCAAATATGGTTCAAGCAACTTTTCACCCCTCAACCACATCCCTAGAGTGGCCCACATTTCCACTGTCAGATCCTGCAGTGGGCAGGTGGCTAGGGCCACAATTTCATAGGGTAGAACTGGGATTTTAAAATGTCAGTTTGACTTTCCAGCAGAAACTGCTACCCATGCTCAGTCCCCATGGTTAGGCATGGAAGCACGAGTCAGACTGACACGGTTCTCAGGTCGGGTTTGATGTGACCCCATTCATGCTGTCACAGCCATGGCTAAGCATCTCTCCACCAAAGTCTTTTAAGCTGGCTCTCTGAATTTTTCCTGAAACGTATTTTCCAACTGTTACGACCCTGCTGATTGCCATCAGGATTGGTTTAAATTTAACATGAAAGATAATATTACTCACTAAGTGAATTATTTGATTGGCCTACTGCTAAACAACTCCTTACCAAATACTTTTATAGTGATATAAGCATTACACACCCACCCACACACACACACACACACACACACTATTGCAATCATTCCTTGAGGATATCTAAAAAAAAAAAAAAAAAAAAAAAAAAATTTNTTCAATGTATCATTTCTCTAAAGTATCTGTCTCAAGGATGTTATTGATCGGGGAGGCCTGAATCAGAGCAAAAAGGAGAAAGCTCCAATTTACTGGAAAAGTCATAATGCTGCAGAATAATTATTAGGGAAATCCAGTCCATTGACCGTGGTTTAAAGAGATATAGATTTGTGCTTCTGCCAAAAGAAAGGTATATGCTTGCCATTTAGTTTACTTCAACTAGTCTAGAGTCCATGGAGGTGAGGGGACCAGAATCAATCAATTCACCAGTCACCAGCCAAAAACAAAAACACAAGAGGGCTCTTGGTGGTTTCTGTCCAGTCTCACCAACATCTATCAGGCACCTTACTCAATGCTGGGGTATAAAGATTAGTAAGCAAGTCTCTGCCTATATGCGTTCATAAGCAAGTAGGAGTGACAGGGAGAAAACCAGGCAATGGGGCAAATAGTATCAGCGAAGGAGTGATAAGAACCCAAAGGGTCAGTACCCTAAATCTGCTTAGCAGAGTTGTAGAAGATTCTGCTCTACCCAAGAGGTGACATTATAGCTGGGCCTTGAGCAACAAGTATGCCTTCACCAATGTGGGCAAGAGGTAAGGCCGTTCTGGGCAGAGGGAACAGTTCGACCAAAGCCAGCAAGTATGTTCAGAACAGCCAACACTTAGGCTAACTGAGAGAGGAGAGGCACTAAATAAAAAGAACACGGAGGTAGGCTCCAGGAGAAAGGGCCTCATATGCCAAGCAAAGGAATTCAGGTTTTATATAATCCGATGTCACTAAAAAATCATTTGAGTGGAATGTGAAAATATCCATATTGGGAAATAGTCTCCGATACTGTTTATGTGGTTTTTATAAGAAACTGGAGGCAATTCAAATGTTATTGTAAAGGTTGAGGCAAATGATGAGAGGACCAGACTTGGGGGAGTGAGGGTGGAAATAGCACATTGGGAATAGATTCTGGAGATATTCCAAATATTCCATTGATGGAAGTAACAAAAAGTGGTTGCTCTGCCCCAGAATGGTCTGGGAGCTTGTTAGGAAAGGAGTGGGAAGAAGGACGGTCAGGGACTAGAATGCACTTTGCTGCCTGGTTTAGCACAATGCCGGGTGCATAGCATTCAATAAATGGTAGCTGTCATGAGGGTTGTGGACAGGAGATGGCCTTTATGCACCACTCTCCATGGACCTCACCACAGGACTCCCCACATGGTTTATATCCTCCTGTCCCCTCTTACTCTCTGTTTTATAACAGAGTTATCAATATCCACATCCTTATGGAATTCAAACACCAGTTATCACCCTGGGTTATTAATATGATGCTTTACAGAGTAAACAAATAAGTGAATGAATGACTAAAAGTCTTGTAGTGTCACGAAGTTATTATTCTGACAGCAAATTTCAATGTAGGCTTTTGTAGGTAGTTGCAGAGGGCATCGGATGATGTCCCAAATTTCCACTGATTGTCTCAACCTAAACCGGAAGTAGGGTTTGGGTTGTGATGGTGGTGGTTGTGGTTTTCATAAATTCCTGCCTGTCTGCTTATTTTCTTAGACTGTATCTCTTTCTGTTAAGAGCAGAGTGGAGGAAAACTGGCTAATTGAATGTTCCAGGCAATTGTTTCTGGTTAATCTAAGTTTTATTGTTTCTATAAGGTGTTTTCTCTCAAACTGTAGTTCTGACCTATGTTGCCATTACAAATTGTACTTTAACACGCTAGAGTTGCTTCTTTGCTAAGGAAGTGCCATGTATAATAGACTCCTAGAGACTTCAGGGGACTGTGAAACGGAAGCTAATGTTAGGTCTATCTGTGTGGGATTATGTGCCTACCTTCCTGCCATGATAAAGGGGCCACTCGGAAAAACTCTCTAAGCTCTTAGTCTAGCCTCCTGGGTCTGTATCAAGTTCAACCAAATGGACCTATTTTATGAAATGTGTCAGACATTGTTCAATGCGGTGGGGGCTACAGGAAAAAAATGTGGCATTGTCTCTCCCTCCCCTCCAGGAGCTCTCCATCTCATTAAAGAGCTATAGATGCTCATTTGGAACAAATACAGGACAGTACAAACCCAAATGATAAGGGAGTTTGAGACAAGAGTGGGAAATAATGACCGGAATAGTCAGACAGGGCTCCTTGAAGGAAGCCAGTCCTGAGATAACCCTTTAGGAACTAGAGGATTTGGGAGGGGCAGGGGCAAAGGGCGCTACAATCTAAAATAGAAATAGACTGTAGGAGATGGTTTGGTGCTAAGAAGCAAATGCCTAGAGTACAGGCAGGATCCCTTCTGAAAAGTAGAGGGTAGAAGTGCAAGTATTTTGAACGCGTGGAAGAGGCCGTTATCTAAAAACCAGTGGCAGTGGGGAGGCACAGAAGATCCTTGAGCAGCACACTGACATGACCAAAGAAGTATTTTAGGGATGGTGAGAACATTTTTGGAAAGAGTTTGTTTTGTTTTGTTTTCAAAGAGTTTTCCATCTTGGCTACCCATTAGAAATACCTGGGAAACTTACGTGTAAAAATTACCCATAGAGCCTTCTCCCCAAAACAATTCAGCCTTTGGGGGGAAGGGAGGAAGTGGTTGCCATGGGCGGGAGTGCAGGCTCAGGCATGCTGTCATTTTTTTTTGTTTTTACTGTGCTCCAGGTCAATGCAATGAGTAGCCAGAGTTGTGAGTCACTGGTGGGTCAGATCAGGTGGTAGATCAGATAAAGAGGCTATCCCAGGAACCTAGAAATGCAGCGATGGGTTAATGAGGTGCTAGAACAATTTAAATGAAATACAGGAGAGTTGACAATATCAAGAATCTTGAAAGAAGAATCATTAAGACTTGGTAACTGATAGTGTAAAGGGAATAAAAATTAGGGAAGACTCAAAAATCATCCTAAGGTAAGATCCTAAGTATTGGGGAAGATGGCAGAGTCACTGTCAGGAAAAAGAAATAGGAAGATTAAGAAATGATGCCATTAACAAGACAGGTGACCTCTCAAGATTTAATTCTCAGGGCCTCAGTTTTCTTTCCTGTACAAGGATAGGGTTCGGGTACATTATGCCTGAAAGTACTAGCATTGAAAGCAATGTGAGTGAACTAATCTGGGGGGGGGGGCATGTGGGATTTGAAGAGATTCAGAGAGTGATTCATAACATGCAGAGTAGTGCATCTCCAGCAGGTCAAACCCATAGGGCAGTTGGGGTCCCCAGGAAAGAGCAGAGAAAATTGGGGGTGAGAGGAAGGCCAGGAAAGGAGAATAAGAATACAGAATTTCCCTCATTACCTGCTCCAGGCTCTGTGTCGCCTCTCTGCTACCCTGTGACAGGTGAGCAGTGACACAGTGGCCACTGTCCCTCATAACCCCAACTTTAATGTATGGACACAGTCGTCTCTTATATGACTACTTGGAGTTGCTTTCATACACTGGGCTTTTCCGGAGAAAGATTGTCTCTTGTTAACATAGTGCCTTCAAAAAATGAATTGGGTCATTTTGTCATTCATTATCAAAATTCACTAACACAGAGAAAGCAAGTAGCAGGAATTCTTCACATCTCTTTCAATATTCAGGATATCTCTCTTTTTTCATATAAAATGCCAGGAGGGAGAAAAATCATCTTTTCCAAGTGAAATACATCTGTTCAATTGGCCTTTGCCATTATTTCCATCAAGAGCTTATTATCCCTGGGCATACAGCAATCAATACAGTAGCTTGTTTTCAAAGTGAAATATGAGGCGATGCCCACACACAAAAAATCTCACTGCTTACCCAGCTTGTAAGGTTGCCTCTCGGTTGTCAAATACAGTAAAACTGAGTCCCAGTCTTTTTACATCCAAAGCTGTAGGGCACCTACAAGCTCCAACTAGAAAGCCCTGGGTGCTACAGTTAGGCCACAAAGGTGTACAGATGGCCCCCAAGCATGTGATAAGATGCTCAACATCACTCATCCTCAGGGAAATGCGAATCAAAACCACAATGAGCTACCACCTCACACCTGTCTGATGGCCAGATAAAAAAGAAAAGAAAGGAAAAAAACAAGTGTTGACAAGGAGGTAGAAAAATGAGGACCCTAGTTCTGTTGGTGGTACAGCTACTATGGAAAATGCTATGGAGATTCCTCGACAAAATTAAAAAGAAAGCTACCATACGATCCAGCAACCTCACTTCTTGGTGTATCTATCCAAAAGAATCGAAAATGGGACTTCAAAGAGGTATTTGCACATCCTTGTTCTTTGCAGCGCTCTTCACCATAGCCAAGAGGCGGAAGCAACCCAAGTGTGCATCAGGCAATGGGTAAAGAAGAGGCGGCATAGACGCACGATGGAATATTATGCAATCTTTAAAAAGGAAGACCTTCTGTGACGTGCTACAACACGAATTAACCTTCAGGACATTCTGCTAAATGCAATAAGCCAGGCACAAAAAGACAAATACCTGATAATCCCACTTCTGGGAGGTATCTAAGTAGTCAAGTCTTAGAAACAGAAAGTAGAATGGTTGTTTCCAGGAGTTGGGAGCAAGGGGGAAAAGGAGTTTGTTCAACGGTCAGAGGGTTTCGGTTTTGCAACATGAGAAATTTGTTGAGATCTGTTGCACAACAACGTTCATGTAGTTAACACTACTGTACTATACACTTAAAGTGGTTAAGATAGTAAATTTTATGTTTTTTTACCCTCCCCCCCAAAAAGAAGATGCCACATGGGGCTTTTAGGAGAACCTGCAGTGCTAAAGCTTTGTAGTCACAGAGGACTTCCTACCTTCTGAGCTTTATTTGGTAGTTGCACTGACGTTGGGCAGCCCTCAGGGCGACTAGATGAGAGCTGATGAGCTTCTCACTGAGCAATCAGTAGGAGAGAGGCGCTCATTACCACAAGCTTGGATTAGCATCCTTCTCTCTCACCAGGTTTGTTTGCTTGTCTAAAGCTGCTGCTGAGGTTCTTGCCTTTGTTTGCTTGATTTTGGAATGAGGGCTTGACTTTGGAGTCCCACCGGGGAGTGCGGAAGTAGGACTGCATGTGTAGAAAAGGAAGTTCCTGAGTCTGGTGTTGTTTCAGTGGTTTATTTATTTAGATTCCTTGGTATCCCACCTCTTATCACAAAGGCTTCTTTGAGACGGTAGGTCAGGGTCAGTGGGGAAAGGAAGATCAATTGTCCTGCCGGCTGAGCTAAGTAGGAGCTTACAACACAGACGAAGCCTAGTAGAACACAGTCCTGCTTCCCCCACCAAGACGTTCACTGAGAAGACAAAAGTCTTCACCTTCCCTTTTGTCTTCCCTGGGAGCCTCAAGGTGGCGGGAGGTGGTGCTCACCACAGTGACGGGTGATGTCCGTGGAGACGCATTGCCGTGGTATTTACTATTGCAAAATGTGACGTGAAGATCACAATACTCTGTGCCTTCCTGTGATCTTGTGTTTTATGAAAAAATTTGCTGGATTTATCTGTCTTACCTCCTAGTTCTTTAGCTACTGGATCACTTCTCAAGCCCAGAGCCCCATACTAGCCCCCTGAGAGAACTGTCTGCTGAGGACAGAAGCCATGTCTACTAGCTCAGGCATCCATGCTTGGTACCCGATGGTGCCTTGTGCTGCACTGTGTGAGTGAATGAATGAATGAATGAATGGTAAGGAAATAGCAGAGTCAGGACCTGCCCTCCAAAAGGCTACGGTTATTAGGATAAAGAGAAAAAGAAACAAGAGGTCCTGTGACTGAAGGAACTTAAAAATAGTCACGGCACATAAAATACCATAGATGCACTCCGATGAGAGGAGCACAGGTAGAGTAAGCTGAGGTGTGGGGGGCGCTGGGGGGAAATCTTCTTTAAGAAAGAGTTCCTATCCTTCCAGTCTTCAGCATTCCAGGATGAAAATTAAGTTCTTTTTAACTAACCACAATATCTTTTGCCTAGATTTATACTAAACCTCTCCATTTAAATATGTATATTTACCATATAAGGTGACTGCATTCTGAGAATGAACCACCGTATTCACCCGGTAGACCTGGTTTCCTTCATTTAAGAGAAGGTGCAATATAAATTCAGTTCATAAAAGAAAGTGGTACTCATAGGATCTCATGGGAGTAGGAGCGTGCTTGAAAATCACAAAGCTAGAACTAAGCCCTTAATACCTCACAGCAAGCTCAACGTTCAGTTTGGACTACTGAACAGAAGGCAGCAATATCCAGTCAATTATTTCCACCTCTATTTACTAGCAAGGAGTAAATAGTTTTCAGCTGAAATTTTTTTCTGACTTAGCCTTTTCATCATTCTTCTCCTCCATCTGATCTTTCCACAATCCACCCACTGCAGAAAATGAATGCATCCACTTTGAAACAAGGAAAGGACACACGGTGTGGGGAGGGAGCCCATGAGAGTGAGAGAGAACAGCCTCAGACGTTAGCTCCCGCCACAGACCCGAGAAGAGAAAATACAGGAAGGGTTGGTTCTGTTCTCCCGAATTCCTGGTTAGCAGATTCCTCCTGAGAGAAAGCATTTAGGGGCCTTAGCCTCTGACTCTTGGATCTACAAATAGATACATATTCCCCTGGCAGGTTCATGGCCTGTCAGTCTTCATGGGTCCCCACCCCCAACATGACAAGGAAAGGGGGAGAAAGGACACAGAAGGGACCTCCCACCCCCAGTAACCTGCTTAGTGAGAGGATGCTGCAAGCTTGGGACATGTTCTGTATGAAGGGTTTCTTTGTCAGTGGCTCAAGAGAGCTGCCTAAAAGGCTAAAGTTCTGGAATGAGTTCCTAGAGCAGGAATTAAGAAAGGATGTACCTTAAATCTCAGTTGTGACAGTGTTCCTACTGCCGTTCTGTGGCTGTGTTGGTTCTCAGATGATGCCCTACTGGGAGCTCTTTTTTGAGATAACTTTTACTGAGTTTAATGAATTAATATGTATTTTAGAATATCTCAAAAATAGAAATAAGAGAACTCTTCTCTTTTGAAAATGTAACCATTTAATTCTGAAACCTACTTTTTTCATTTGAAAATATTTTTAGACTACTAGGGAAATTAAATATCCTTCTGTATGTCATTTTTCATGACTGTCTTATACACTATTATATAGATTTATCACTTAATGAGTCCCCTATTTAGACTTCTCTTATTTTTGTAGTTTTTCCACTATTATGAAAAAATAATACAAAAAAACACCCTTATAGCTATACCATCCCCTCTATCTTGGATTATTTCCTGAGGAAAACCTTTGAAAAGCAAAACCACTAGGTCAAAGAGTATCTGCATTCTCATGGGAAGATAGACAAAGTCAGGCGAGTCAGCTTTGGGACCTACCCTTGAGTGAGGGAGTAAAATTGTTATTTAAGTATCTTTTCCAATAGCCAAGCATTATGAGCTGGGGCAGGGGCCGTGTGATCCACTACAAAGTGCCCAGAGTCGAGAGTCAGCACTGCAGGGGAAGGCCGGGCTGCCCCACACACCCAGCAAAATGCCTCAGGCCCTGGCCCCAGCTCTCCGGGGCTCCCCCACCTCATTTATAACCTGGTGAAATGGCTGACCCCCCCTCCGGCTTAAGCCCAAGAGGGCTCCCTTCAAAACTGGGAGAGTACAGACTAACAATTGCATCATATTCATTAGGATGGACGGCGTGTTTCACTTTTATTGTCCCTTCCATTCTGTTTAGTTTGTTTTTAAACAGCACTAACAATATTTCTCAAAGCAGAGGGCCGTGTGCAATCTCATAACGGTGTCTTGACAGTTTAAAAAATCGTAGACCTTCTCAGATAGCTCAGAAGTTCCCTGCATCTGTGTATATGATGTTTCTCCAGGGAAGAACAATTAGTCAAGAAGAGGCCCAAGCCCATGACACCGCTGACATTATTTACCATGGCTTTCTTCCAAAGTGTTCTGGGCAGTAAGACCTTTTCGGACACTGCAAGAATGGATGTTGGGCAGGCTTCATTTGCCCACAGCAGAACTGACCTATAGCACGCTAACCACTGACTTGCCCACAGACCCACAGCAGGCTGATTTCAACATGGGGACTAGCCATCAGCAGGAAGCCATTGGCTTGTGGCTTCAGAGGTGTCACCTGGTAAAGCAGGACTTTGAGGCTCATTTCTGTTAACTTGGGTGTAACAGTGTTTCCTCTTGAGCAACAAGCTGAGTTGGTAATATGGGAGGGAACTGGTAGAGCCCATGTTAACTAGTTGTCATTCATCCTGGTAACAGTGCCTTACCTTTACCTATGTGCTGTTTCACTGAGATTCCTATGAGGTGATGTTTTCAGCTGGCAGGCCTCTGAGAATCAGGTAAAGACAGATCATAACATGGGAGAATCATCTCCACATTGTAGCTCAGAAATCTAAGATACGAAAGGGATTTCTTTTTTTTTTTTAAGATTTTATTTATTTATTTATTTATTTGAGACAGAGAGAGAGAGAGAGAGAGAGAGAGAAGGAGCGGTGCCAAGGGCCAGAGGGAGAGGGAGAAGCAGACTCCCTGCAGAGCCCGGAGCCCTAGGAGGGGCTGGATCCCAGGAGCCTGAGATCATGACCTGAGCCGAAGGCAGATGCTTAACTGACTGAGCCACCCAGGTGCCCACAAAAGGAATTTGTGACCATGCTAACCTACAAGCCTAATGTAGAAACAAACATTTCAATTTCTTTGCCTTCTCTGCATTCATCTCAAAAATATTCCCAGCTGAGTAGCAGCAGCAAAACCCTCCCGCATCCTTCAGGTGCTGTCCAAAGCAGACAACCTTGGCACTTTCGGAAAGAGCTGTCTTGTCTTGTGTGACCACCTTGAATGAGCTGAGAATATTCCTTTATAGTCAGCTTTCACTTTGAACAGCCGTCCTCAAGTTTTTAGCAAGAGTGACTCAACAGCCTCTTGTGTGGAAAAAAGAGACTTAAGTGAATCAGAATGCTGATCAATAACATTGATCTAAAACCACCAGGCAATTTAAATATGAGATCCCTAAAGTTCAGGCAGGTTTCTAGCTGAGGGTCAAAACTATTCAAGGACAAAACTGAGTATGAAAATGCGTTGTACAAACACAGCTGTAGCACTCACTACATGCGTAACAGCCAGCAAAGAGAGAGTTGAGGAAACTTCTTAAGATGGGAAAAATGGAAAATCCAGACAACTTATATCTGGCAATATAAGGAATTTTCTCTATTGTAAAAGACGTATTGACCTTTTATGTAGGTATCATACAGCCTTCATTATCAGTCTCAATGTATAAAATGGTATTTGAAAAGAGGAATAGTGGCATATTTCATAGGCCAAAAGACCATAAGATCTTACAGTGAGTATCTCATTGCCAAGAGCACAAATGTGTGGAAAATTACAGATATAAATTCTGAAGTGCATCGATGTTCAATGAGACCCTGAATGCATGGAGTTCTCATTTTCTTCTTCTGAACTAAATAAGAAAACATTGAGACATCCTGCAATGTTTTAAAAGAAGCATTGCATGGATGGTTTTGCTCCGCCAGCTCTATTAGAGGGTGTCATCTGGCAGAGTCTGGCAAACTGTATCCTTGGAATGGATGGGTTTTGTTTATCAAGTTCAAATAGATCCCCCCCCCGCCCACATCCACGGTGGGGGGTGGTGGAGAGGAGGCGTTAAAGGCTGTTAGGTGCTTTACTGCAAGTCCCTAAAACATCATGGAATAGCAATTCTGTCTGCAACCATTTGTTACGGGCCAGAGCAGATTACGGGAGCAAGTGTGGAGCCCTCAGCCATGATTTACGGTGGAAGAAGGGCTCAGAGAAGATTTCTGTCAAGGAGGAATGGCTGAGCAGTGACACAAACGTTGGCCAAGGTGCAAGCACTAGGTGAAATTTCTAGAAGGAAAAAACTTCAGCCATGGGCCTTAGCCCTACATGCCCTGAGCCAAAGAAGAGCTGAAGCGCCTCTCGTTCTTCATCTTTGCCCTTGTTTGTCATTTGCAGTGACCATCTCCAGGGAGAAGCACTTCACTGATCGGACTGGTGATGTGGTAGTTATGACATTACATCTCCTCTTTCGTTTCACCGTGTCTCCTTCTCATCCTGTCTTGTCCCTTAAACAAAGGCAATACATCATAAGTCTGATGGGGAGAGGATAGAACAAATTCAACTTTAATTTTGAAGCCATTGTGTAAAATGTCCCAGCTTTCTTTATATAGTCACTGGAAGTTTCTCAGGATGCCTTAAAACTAAGAATGGAAATCAACAGAACTATTTATGTTTGAGACCCATCGTAGGGTGAATGGAGGCCCTGGGACAAGCCACTCCCTCAACCCCAAAATAGTGTGGAATGCAAACCCAGTTTACATAAATCTGAGGAGAGAGAGAAGAAGTGTTATGGAAAGAAGAAGAAGAAAAAAAAAAACTGGAGGGAAATCCAAATTTTTAAGAGTTTTTTTTTTTTCTGAAAAATGAGGAATACCACTCAGATAATACACTCTTAACCATTATCCAAATTGTTTCTAATTAATATGCTATTTTAGTAATTCAGAAAAAATATTTTAAATGAACCTGTAGAACAGGGAGGAAGCAAGAGTGATTTCAGCTGACACATTTCACCTTTATAACCTGCTGCAGATATGTGCATATATGAGAATATAAATTATGTGCACAAGGACTTTTAGGCAACTTCTGGGGATCACTATTTTCTCCACCCAGGCTTCTTCCTGAAATGCAGTTCTTCAAAGTATAAAAAGCCAAGCAATCCCCCGGTTTAATATGCCCTGCATATAGGAGACGTGCCAGTGAGGACATCAGAATATCCATTTGGTCGCCCATTTAAATTCAGAATCATCATTCCCAAGTATCAGCAGGGCAAGGCCTTTTTGTTTGTTTGCTTGTTTGTTTTGAGTTGATTTATTCCTGAGTCAACAAAGTTTTTGGTGCAAAGGCATTTCCCTTAGCACTTCGAGGAACAGAAAGATGAATAAATAAACAGTGGTTGCCATCCAGTAGGGAAAGCCTACAGATCTCTCCATACGTAAATAACAACCCACATGTGCTCAGAAGAGATGCAGAGTGCATCTTCGCGGGCTTCTCAAAGAAGACTTTAAGAATGTGCTGGCATTTGAACAAAGCCTTGAACAATAGGAGAGCTTCCGGGAGGCAGAGAAGCCATGGGGCAATCCAGTCATATCAAAATCAATGACAGGGCCTGAGGGTTAAGGCAGAGAAGGCATTTTGACTGGAATGTTAGGTACACGCCAGAGAAACGGTGAGAGGGAGATCAGGCCTACAGTTGAAGCCCAGGCTATGCCCCAGGGGCAGCACAATGGAGACAACAGGGCAGGGGGAGGGCACGAGAGAGGCAGGAGGTGGAAGCAGCAATGACAACGTGACAACCACCACCATGTTGTAGATGAGCAGAAACAAGGGCCTCAGCCAGGGCAGGAGCGCAAAGGGAGGCCTAGACACAAGGAACTGCCAGTTTCCTTCTGAAGGGACTTCGGGGAGGCTGGCTCCCCAGTGGCCGACTGGCAAAGGGAAGAAGTGGGGGAGTGAAGATGGCAGTAGGTTTAGGGCCAATGACGAGTTCACCATTAGAGAATCGAAGAAGCCTCGGCAGCCTTCTGAAAGACGACGTGCTCCGCGCCAAACTCAGCTTGTGCAATTAGAGGCTCACCAGGAGCTAATCCCGTTCATTTCCTTCTCCTCAGGCAGTTCCACACCAGAGCTTCCCCAGACAGCTGAGCTAGACAGACAGATCTCCAAGAAAGAAGATTCTATACCCCCTCCCCCATTTTAACAGCCTTCACAGGAGAATGTATTATTTGTTGATTATCTCAATCACCCTGCTCCAATCTTTCTTCCCTGTTAAGGTGATACACACAGAGCGCGGAACACCTGCCCTCATTGTGCAGCTCCTCGTGAGAAGTGGCCGTTCTCCGACTAGTCAATATGGCAAATTTCACCTCAGTGGGGGTTTAGCCTATATATTATATAAAGACTGATAAGCACCTAGCTAGTTTTTTAGCTGGTGATGCAAAATGTCCTTCAGCTACTTTATATTGCCAGTTAATATATTTAATATTTAATGTTATAAGCCAACATGCAATATATGACTTTTAAATTACTCAGCCCATATATGTTTTCATTTGGGAAGGACATTTTATTAGCATATTTATGATACCATCTCAAGACTTAATATGGCTTAATTCTATTAATAAAAACTAATTTAAAAATCATTATCTTTTTTAATTATAGCTTTTGATTTAGTTCTTTCCTGCTCAGCAAATAAGGGTAACTGTAGCTCGTGCAGTTGGCCCATAGCTAATTTTGTTCTTGCTGGAGCTATCATGAGTTATTTAGTAGAGGAAGTTGATTAAAAGCAACCCCTTCAGAGCTCCCTATGTGGCCCCATGACTTGGCCATGGCTCAGATTGTGAGGCAGATGTTTAGCCTCCAATGAAGCGGTTGGCTAATTCTATTCCATGGTCACAATCTTTAGGCCACAGGAGCCACGTCGAATGCAATTCAAACTGGGTGGTCAACAGCCAGGGATGACCCCCCCCCCGCCCCCGGGATGACCCCCACCATCTGAGCAGTGTCTTCACGGGGCCTGATACTGGAGCCTCTCCTATTTCCGGCCTGTTAGGACCCAGAGAATGCGGATGCCTTCCTTTGGCATTAAGTTCCTAGCTCCTCAATTTTTCTACTGTTTGCTTACTATTCAGGTTCTGCCAGGTCCGGGGTCTTGACCTTGGCTGAGTTCACAGGAAGGATACAAAGCTGCCGAGTGTCCAATAGAGCGAGTATCATAAGACTTATGAATGGGAAGTTGGTCTAGGATGGCTACTGGCAGGAAGAGCTGAGGAGGAGGGAGTGGAGAAGACCTATCTCCCACCTAAATTTTAAGTTCCTTGGGACAAGGGGGCAAAGCCCCTGGAATATACCTAGAGGGGTTTGCTGCTTGCCTGAATGCAAAGCACAAAGGGAAAGACAAGAGGCTGTCCCTTCACCAACACAATGAGTACTCCCTCGTGGCTAATAAGAGTGTTGCCATAGTCACCAAACATTTTCAATTGTGGGAAAGCCAGCTTGTTTCAGAGTTAAGCCAAAATGCATCCATTACAAAAAAACAAAAAAACAGAAACAAACAAACAAAAAACCACTATACTTTGATCTAGCCCTGGGACGCTTTTGAGCCAAAAAAATTGCACATTAGCCAAGGGTGAACAAGCTATGTAGCTGCCAAGAAAGCAATTGAGTTTCCCCTCACATGGGTTCGTATATTAAAGTTGCAGAAACTGGAAAACAGATTGAGAAATAAGCGTATGACAATACAACAGCTCTTTCCTTTTATAGAAACCTCAAACCAGTTTGTGTCTTAAGGGAAATTGGTCAGAGAAATGGTAAAGCAGGAAGGTCAAGTGATGTTGAAAAGCTAAATCATTTCTAATTCATCTGCTGTTATTAATTTGAAAGCTAAAGCATGTTTCCACTTGCATCCACGTCTTTACCAAGAGAACTGCACAAAGTTGTAAATGACATGGGCTCTGATGAAAGGAAATCTCCATCTCAGTTGAAGGCAAGGAGGCTTTATCCCACATGCATACCTAAGCATAAAGTTGTTGACTAGGGGCTCACGAAAATGTCATCATTATTGAGAGGAACTACAGAGACTTAGATGACCTCCCCTCCCCGCCCCCCACCACCGAAGATCATTATACAGTTGTTGCTGTCTTATAGTCTTCTATCTTCACCACTTAAATGCGTCCTCAAGCTTCTGAGGGAGGATTCCCAAATGACATCTCTTGAGTCCTGAGTTTCCATTCACGTTTGACCTTTGTTCCCATTTTTAGCAAATGAAGACACTAAGGTCCTTTGAATGAAGTTGACTTTGCCATTGATTCTCTGACTCTGTCTTTCTGTGGGAGCCTCTGTTAGCTGAACACTAAGCCCCTCAAATGGAATGTTAGTTCCACAAGGGCACTGATGTTGTCTTGTTGACCACTGGGTCCTGAGTGCCTACCATCTAATAGCCTCTCCAAGGACATGTGTCAAATGAGAAATGTGCTTTAGTCTACTGCCAAACCAACCAGTCTTCTATACTACTCTGAAAAAATAAGACAGGAATTAAAAAAAAAAAAAAGAACTGTACTAAAAGTCTGCATTAAGATTGAGTGGTTCACTAGTATTCAGCAAAAGGTGAAGCTGGAGTTGAGGATATGCTAATGTCATCATGGGTGGCGCTTGCTTGTCTGTCTTTCTGTCCGTGGATTGGCAATGATAGCAGCTGACCTGTTTTCTCATGGCTATGCTAGGAGAGGAAGAAAACATCTCTACTCTAGCCCTACACGTGTGCGTGCACACATACATGTACAGGCGTGTGCACCCATACACATATATACATCTACTTAAAACAACAATATTTCCACTTAGAAATAACTGATGACGATCTTACAAAGAGAGAGAATGCCCTGGGAACTCTGGATCCTGAAAAGGGAACATTAATAGTACTGTAAATCTGGGGGCGGGGTGAAGAAATTGCATGATTTTCATGAGTATTTCTCATAAAATAATGAAATAAAGATATTCTCCTCAAGATAGAAGTACAAGCTATGATAGAAATTCCCCTTTTTTTCCATTTACCTTTAATCAAGCTACCCTGGGAAGATAAAGAGCAAAGAGGATTGAGCTTGAACTTGAAAGAGATAAGATTTATACCATGTGGTTGACCTGATCCATTCATTGTCTTTTTTTTTTTTTTTTTTGCATTTGCTTTAGGTTAGTCTGGCAAAAATCAAACAGTAAAATTAATAGTTATACCAAAAGTACATCAGTTCTCAGTTTTTAAGTTTTTGAAACTGAAACTTATACCTCTTAAGGTTTATAATTATTTACTGTCAGTAAATTGTGGATTCCTGTGTCCTAGGGGAAAACATTACAAAAATAAAGTGCAGGACTGGTTCATCTTCACTCTTTCCTAAACAAACAGCAATGTGAAAAGGTGACCGTGAAGACATTGGCTGCACATCCGTTAAAATGCCTTTGACTCGCTTGACCTATTCAAGCTTAAATGTTAAAGAAGAGGAAGGTGTTGATGGACCATCCTCTCAGACTCTCTGAACCCAGAACCCTAATCCAGTTTTGTCAGTCATTTCAAGTAGATACAGAGATTTTGACGGATTCTTTCCACTCCCAGAAGTCAAGAGAGCAGCAGTATTTCTAAAAAAACATCTAAAACTTAAGTTCCCGGTACCACTTTCTCTTGATCATTAAGGCTGATAATGGAGCTCCAGAGTCCAGACTCCCCACACAGACAGTCCCCATCGCACACTTCACCTGCCACATGCAGAAAAAAGAGGTTCCATCCAGCTCACCTGGAGATATCCAAAGCCTTTGCTATCAATTTTAGTCACTAAAAGGCAGCCAAATACAAAACAAAAAATTCTTCCTGTTTTTAAAATAGTTCTTATCAGGTAATGTAGGTAAGACAAGTCATATCCCACTCTATGTTTGTGTAGTGTCTTTATCCAATTTGTTCATACAAGACAGCTTTGTGAAGAGAACAAGGGAAGTCGTCTGTATTGAAGTTATGAAAAATGAGGTCCAGAGAAGTTAAGGAGTTTCGTCACACAGCTAGTAAGCAATTGACAGAGTACATGAACCCGTCTTCTGACTCCAAAAGATCGTGTTCTTTCCGTTACATTGTGCCCCGCCGACCTGATTCCAAGGCTTTCTTCAGCTTGTTTAAGGGGATGCTGGTGCATTCCTGCACATCGTAGATATTGCTGTGTTGATGAATTCCTAGATCTTGGGAGTGTGGCAGTTGCATCGGTCAGCAGCATTTGGATTCTCCGGATCTGGATCTGGATGAAGCTGACCCATTCAGAGTCATTCCAGGAGATCAGTCGGATTTGGGGCCTCCAGAGAGCCTCGAGGAGATGGGGTCTTTTTTGGTCAACCAGTGACAATAACAGCATTTACTTCATTTTGCATTTAGTTCCTGCCGACTGTGTGCCAGGCAGTCTAAAGGGGGAGGGAGCTTAAGCTCTTGAGCTCACTCAGACCCTGTAACGACTCCATGAGGTAGCCACTACAATGACTCCCATTTTATTAGTAAGAAAGCCTTAGAGAGTGTTGGGTGGCCTTGATCAGGGAGGATAAACAGAGACTGGAACCAAGGCAATTTGATTCTATAGCCCAGACTTTTGAAGCCTACATACATCAGCCCAGAGGAGTTCCTGCCCTCTTGACCAGCCTATAAATCTCCAGAGACTCCTCAGATTTCAGCGAGCTCTAAGCCATTCTAGAGAATACTGTCTTACAAAGCAGTCACCAATCCCCATTGGCTCAGGGCCTAAAACGTTTGCCAGAATGGGAAAGAACTGCCGTTTTAGCACCATAAAACTATCATGCCGTTCCTCTTTGGATAATTTATCAAAGCGTCCAAATGTAGCCAACCAGCATATTCCTCAACCACTGGGAACCTAAACAAAGGCCCCAGGCCCCTGACTCTTTGGGATCAAGAGCAAGCCTCTTCAAAGACCTTAATAGAGGAAGAGAAGGATAAAGAAATGAAATAAAACTACAGGGCTGAAATCAGAAGGAGCCATTTGGGACCCATATTGCCTTTACTTGCAGAGGTCTTGAGTATCCACTTTAATGGAATCATCTTCCAGCCTTTGAAAACAGCTCGTGGTAAAGAGCGTGGCTCTGCCTGCTCAGGCCTCCTTCCTGACCAGCCCCAGATGCTGCCGGTCCCCTGTCCGCGGGAAGGTCTCGCGGCCGCTGTTCATTCCCTCTCTGCCAGACCTCTGCACTTCACCCCAAGGGAAGCCTCACCCCGAGGAGAGGGTTCTGTGAGGGTTTTAGGGCGGGAAGGCGTATTTAAAGGAGCCCCACGGAAATGAACTCCTCAGACGGACAGTCTGCTTGGAGTCTGGAGGATTCTGACCTCAGCCCGTCGGCTGGGATGCAAAGCACTAAGTTTGCGACTGGCTGGAAGCGTTGTGAGCCGCTTTGTAGCACGCCGGCCAGAGGTTGGAAGCTCCTGGCATCAAGAATTTCCTATTATGTTTCTTACTCAGCCAAATTTGTATCTCTATTTTGAAAGCGCCCTTCCTGTGTTTTGCATTTTGTTCTCTTAAGTGCTCCTGGTCTGGGAAGCCTCAAGAGGCCTCCCGTTCAGTGTCTGAGGCAAAGGATCTTTCCAGCATCATGCTGCAATCTCAGACAACTGGCCCTCTGTGAACAGCGTTGGTGGATTTTTCTTGCCGCGGGGGCTCACATCAAAGCCCGCAGGCTTCAGATGGGAAGAGGACACGCTAACATGAAAGAAACAGGAGTTATGTGTCTGTCTCCCCCACCAGCACCCCATGAGCACTCAGCCGTGCTGCTGGTGGAGCTGATGTAGAGGAGGGTAAGGAGCTCTCTCCCCTGCTGCTCACCCCCCACCTTGGCCCCAATGGCGGCAGCAGGCTTATCTTGAGGCCCCTCTGGAATTATCTAGTACTCTTAGATGCATGACCTGCTGGAGAACCTCTCAAAGGATTAACACTTCCCCAATCAGCCTCTTAGTGGGTAAGTCGTTTATTTCAGTGCAAATCACCAATCACTCCTCAGTTCAACCGTAATGAGCAGAAAATGATGTAACAACAGGCAAATCTGAAAAGCGCTTAGACTTCTCAGATGAAGAGTATATTGTGATTCCTATTTCCAGTTAACTGTTCCAGGCACAGCTGTTTCTAGGGTTGTGGGTCTTCGCCCTGCCTGCACATTGGAATCACCACGCATCTAAAGAACCAGCATCTGGGCCCCGTTGCCAGAGTCCAGGGTGATTGGGCCGGATGCCTCCCCACAAGGGATTCTATCCTGCATCGGGGTGACGACCCCCTGCTCCACGTCTACTTGGAGCGCAGGCTGAGGATGATCCCTTCATTCCCAGTCTAGGGACCGCCACCTGAACACATGGTGTGACCTTGCCAACCCAAGGCAAGTCGAGGAAAGGGTGGAATGGGGAGCCCCAGTCTGGCTAGGGCGGGGTCGCAAACACAGGGAGGAGGAGGCTGTGGCCCCCACAGGAGGCCACCAAAGCACTCTCATCCTTCCTCTAGTCCATGCCTGGCGCTGAGCTCCTCCTGAGCTCCTGTATGGGAGAGTGTGGGAAAGATTGAAAATCACGCTCTAACCCCTCCCTGTTTGCAAGGTGACCCAAAGGAAGGCGTTTACCATCCAGCACTTTCTTTTGGAAAATATATGCAAAAATAACTCTTACCCACAAGCCCTAGGGGGGTGCCCCAAGAACAGCAATTGGACACCTGGGGAATATACCGACAAAAGCAGCCCATTTGCACGGATTTTATTAACGAATAATGACTTCCTTGCTGAAGTCTAATGTCTGTATTAGAATGGTTGCAAGTGCGCTGGGAGCTGCCCTCTAAATGACTCTACCCACACATTAACGTGAGGATTAATCTCCCAACCTGCTGAATGGTATTCGCAGGTCACTATGAGGTTCATCTCTCCAAACTGCATACTGAGAAGGCGCGTCTCAGGGGGCAGCTGTGCGGTCGGACCCCCGCCACAGAAGGAAAGGCTGAAGAATTAGCAGCGTCTTAATTACTCATCTGCTGGGGTCTGTAGACTTCAAGGCTGGGCTGGAATGAAGCAAGTCTGTTGCCCTGGAAGTAACCCCCTACATTTTTCAAGCAATTTCTCCAGTTCATTTGTTTCAACCACCTTTGAATTCCTCTGGCATAATCACCAGACCCTTTGTCAACACAAAGTGATTGTTTAAACGACTCAATCAGATCATGCCATGGGCGACTATTTCCATTTATTATGATTTATTGCCTGTTTAGCACCAATGTGCAAGGCATGCTTAACAGAAGAGGAAGCTTCGAAAATGATTTTTCTTTCTGCTCCGGAGGCTCGCAGGATAAAAACAGCCTGCTCAGAGTAAAGGAAAGATGTTCCTCACTGATGAGGATCAGTGACTAAGGACGTTTCGGGAAGGTGGTTTAATTTTCCAGATGAAAAAGAACAAGACTTTCTCATTGCCATTGGTCCTCCTATTGACCTAGAGCACAGAGTAAATTGATTACAGAGAAGGCGAGAGTTCCGGGTTCTCCAGCAGGCCAGGAAGAGATCTGTCATGGGTAAAGCGAAGTCACATAATCCCATTGAAGGCAGGAATCTGGTGTCATCAGTCTTTGAGCCCCAGCACTGGCCCCACGCTGGCACCTTCAGGCACTGAATAAATGCTTATTTAATTGATTAATTCAAGTGTGAGAGATCAGACTGCTTATTTTTTCCATTGCTAATCACACGTCCAATTTAGGGAACCAGGATTGTTTGTAACTCGGCTTTTCGGGCAAGAGCCTGTTATCATTTTAATTCTGCCCTCAGGTTGTTGCCAGGAAAAAAGAGTAAGAAACCAAGTACTGAGCTGCAGTTTCTGAACCTCTGACAGTCTCAAGAATGTGTCAACTGTATAAAGAGGCTCCCCGAGTTGTTCTTTTTAACAGCACCTAACTTACCAAATGTGTAAAAAATCCTATATTATAAGTGAATATTAAACATCAGCTAGAGTCATTTGTAAAAACTAAAAAGCTCTATTAACACATCATTCCAGTACTCACTTTCCAGTCAGACAAGGGATGGATACTGTCCTGTCCTGAAAGAAATTCTGAGTGGTTCCATGGTGTTGACTCTGACAGTAACACGGCATGAGTTACACTTAGTTAAAACACCCACTAACTGAATTAACCAACAGTCTTTCTTTAAAGCTTAAAAACAAAAGCCAACCTGTGAAGCGTAGAGTTTATTCCTCCTGGAACTATCATTCACTTCTGTGCCTTGACCAAAACTATTGTTTCTTTCCTCAGCTTTCAGTGAACTACCCCTGCAGTTCACAAAGTGATCCCACAGGCTAAATTGTGAATCTTTTAGAGCACAGTTTCTCTAATGGAGAACTCATAAGGATGCAGATTCAGATTCAGTGGTCTGGGATTGAGGCCTGAGATCCTGTATTTCTAGCAAGCTCCTAAGGTGATCCCAATGCTACTGGTCCATGGATGACACGTAGAATAGCAAAGTTGCCATTCAGATCATTTTCCCCCTACAGATTTTACAGAGTGTGTATTCTTGAATTCTTTTCATTTAGCAATAAGTAATATGATAAAATTTAACCAAATAAGAGTTTCATAATATCAAGTGATGTCACATAGAAATACAGACATAGGTGCAAATACTGATACTGTTGGGGAGGAAAAATTTTTCTTTACCCCTTTAGATTCTTCTGACTGGTCTAATCAAATTGACAGGAGACAGATTATCTTGAAAAAAAAATTTAGTTATGTACGTACAGGGGCCCCATAAGGATATGAGACCCACTGGCAGTCAGGCAAATGAGGTAAATATGCTACCAAGAACTTTCACAGTCCAGAAGTTGAGTTGGTAGATTGTTCCATCTCACTGAACCAGTCTCAGACCTGAGACTGAGGATAGCTCAGTTTAGTAAGACTCATTTCAGGAACTGGTGATATAAATGGGCTGTCAAAGTTAGGCCTATATTATGCAATCAATCAAGTATTTAATAAGAGGCATTTCTGTGGAAACCAAAGAAAAAACAATGGTTAATATTTGAAGCAAATTATAAACCTAGTTCTGAGTTCTGAAGTTAGTTGGTCAAGATTTCTAGAGGTCTGGTTCCAAACATTTTCGGGCACCTGGGTGGCTCAGTTGGCTGAGCAGCAAACTCTTGGTTTCAACTCAGCTCATGATCTCCTCAATCTCCTTGAAAATAAAACATTTAGCAGGAGCACTTTTGTAAAAGCATCTGAGTAAAAGAATAACTAATATAAATGATGAAAGACTTAAAAATGGCTTAGTTAAAGGTCTGATTAGAGTTTATTAAAATGAAATTGAAAGGAAATTTGGTTATTTTTGTGACACACAACATTTCAAGGTAACAACTAGAATTATGACTGATAACATTGTACCAAGACGTATCAGAATCTTAAGAATTTTACACAATTTCTTGAACACTTATAATATTAACCCACACAATATAATCTAAGAAGGTTTATCATCCCTTATTTGAAAATGCTTCTCATGTAATTTAACATCGCAAACAAGTCTAATTAGGTTGATAGCTCTCTTTTATAAAAAGAGAGAACAAATCTTTTGAGATATTCCAGGGACAAAAATATCTCAGATCTCAAAGTTATTTTTAAGTAAAAAAGACTTCATTTAGAATTTGAATTCTGGGAAGTTTGTCAGCAATATCCAAAGGTTTGAACGTATGATTAAATAGGAATTAGGGGCCAAGGGCAAGCCACCCCAAGATTAACTACTTTGGCATGAACATTATTTCAGGTTAAAAGCAATCAAAACCTAGCAGATTCAGGAAAAGCTCTTTATCTCCCCCCAACTTCCTCCTTGTACCAGCAAAAGCGCTATTAACAGAAATTCTTCTTTACCTAAGAAACTTATCCGCATAATAGGGCAAATTTTGTTTTCTAAACACCTCCTCTTACTTTCCTGCGAATGGTCTCCTTCCCCTTTGTGTCCTCTGATACCTATCCATCTCCATAGCTCATATAAGCATCATGTTGCCTGTCTTTGGAATTTCCATATCTGTGTGGGTTCCCTATATGTGTGCTATTAAATTTAATTTTCTCCTGTTAATCTGTCTCATGTCAATGTGACTCTTAGTCCAACTAGAAGGACCCTGAAGGACAGAGGAAATTCTCCCTCCCCAGCAGATCACAGATAATTATGAAACAATACTTAATTGTCTACGTAATAAAAGTGACAATAAAAGGTTTAAAAGGCAAATAGAGATGGTCGCATAGTTGTTAGCAAACTTAGCTCTTTTAATGTTGAAAAGGTTCAGTTTTCTTCAGTAATCAAAAGACCAGATTAAGACAACAGAAAGCATAGGACATTATGTTGATAAAACACAGAATTTTTTGTTTTCTAGGCAGATTACTTTAAGGGGAATGAAAAATCCTTCACAGTCTGTTATCAAGAGCATACCAATAGTCCAAAAGATAGTTTGTCCTTTTAACAGAGAGAAAACCAAATTTTAATTTTGTACCAGCTGACTTTTGATATTAAAGCTCATTCACTTAATAAAATTCATTCCAGTCTTAGCCAGCCCTGACAACACAAAAAAATTCCTTTCCGAAGATTCCTTTTCTGCAAACCTCTTACAACTTTCTTTTTCCTCAACACACATTTTACTTCCTTGCATACAGAGATTGTAATTGGGGCCCAAGGGTGCAAGAGCACCTGGCTCCAGGGGGCCCAAACAGAGCAGGTTCAGCCACTCACTGCTGACAAAATCCAAAGGCAGAGAGACAAGTGGTGGTGCAACAACAAAGGAATTTATTTTAGTGAGGACAACATCAAGGTGACAGCAGACTAGCATCTCAAAGACTGACTCCAAAGTGCTGAAAATACTTCTAGCTTTTTATTAGGAAAATGTCAGACAAAGGTTGGTGGGTACATGCAGGTGGGCAATAAAGGTCAAATCCATTACTATCTGGGAGTCAATCACATGGGGTCTTGCAGGCATCAGGGCAGTCATCATTGCTTGAGGGGTAGTTTCAGTTCCCATCACAGGATGCTTTGCCCATGGGATCTTTTGCCTGAGTTAAAAGTTAAGCTGAAAGAATTTCATGAGTTAGAATGTAGACTGTGGTCAAAATGGAGGTAGTTAAAGTCCTCTTTCAAGATGTTTCCCTTATTGTTTCTAGTAGCTTTAATTATATGTATTAATTAGAATTCTTAACCCGTAGAAAGCTTGGAATTCTTTTTTTTTTTTTTAAGATTTTATTTATTTATTTGACAGAGATAGAGACAGCCAGCAAGAGAGGGAACACAAAGCAGGGGGAGTGGGAGAGGAAGAAGCAGGCTCATAGCAGAGGAGCCTGATGCGGGGCTCGATCCCATAAGGCTGGGATCACGCCCTGAGCTGAAGGCAGACGCCTAATCGCTGTGCCACCCAGGCGCCCCAGCTTGGAATTCTTAACCCTTAGAAAGCTTAGTTATTAGGGGCGCCTGGCTGGCTCAGTTGGTAGAATGTGCAACTCTTGATCTGGGGTCATGAATTTGAGCCTCATGTTGGATGTAGAGGTCACTGGAAGGAAGGAAGAAAGGAAGGAAGGAAAGGAGGGAGGAACTTTAATTTCTAGCGAATACTAATATTACCCAAAACTGGGTTTACCTATTGCTGAGTCTTGAGCCAAAAAGACAACCAAATCAAAGATTAGGAAGAGGAAGGGTTTTACCTGCAACAAGTAAAGAGAACACCAGGGATCTTTCCCAAAGCAGTGTCTTCCTGAACAACAAAACTGAGGAAGTTTTAAGCCAAGGGTGCAAACATATTCATGAAGGAGCTTGCACAGTGGGGAGTACGCATGGAATTGGGCAAACATCATCTTAAGGTGACTGAGTACATGTCAAAGTGACAAAGCCAGCAAGGGTCAACATCATCAATTTTCTGGCTCCAGTTAGTCCAGTATCTGCTCAAAGGGGTCTTGTAAAGATACCTCAAGAATGTGCCCCAAGTCAGTCAGTATTTTGAACCAGTACTGGGAGTTTTATCACTGATTTATTGTCCTTGATATGATTAGATTATCTCTTGGCGTGATAGTGACTATTTGTTCTTACATTTTTTCAGAAGATGGGGGGGGGCAAAATAATGTTTCTTATGTCAGGAAAGTTATGTCTGTTTTTCTTCTTCTGGGGACCCCTAGCTCTGTCTGCTTACACTAAGAAGTAAGCAATTGTGAACTGCCTGTGAAACCAGCATTGTTTAGGTTGGTGAATTTATGAATATATATCATAATTTCTGGAAGTATATACTTTTTTGTTGTTATTGTTACTCGGTAAGTCTCTTGTTCCCCTAGCCCTGCTACTTACTTCTTACTTGTTTCCTGGCTATTTCTGAATAGCATGATCCTTGGAACGTGCCTTGTCTGAGTGCTCAGGAGAGAACTTCTTGCCCATGGTACACTAGGGGGATTGGATGGACTCTTGCCACCCTGCTGGAAGCTATTACCTTGGCCATAATGGCGTTGGGCTCCGAAATCAATGTCCTTATTTTTCCTGTTCTTCTAATGCATACATGCTTGTCAGGCACAGGGCAGTGACATATGTCATTAGGACAGCTGCCGATCTTAAGACTCCTGTGCAAGTTTGTCTCCTAAATGACCAAGTATGATCCCTCGATGAGTATAAAATCCAAGATATGTGTGACTGTATGCTTCCTAAGAGGGACCAGTTGGAGCTATTACCCACTTGGGGCACTCATTTAGTGGGGGTACAGCTCCCTTGGGACTGAATCATGGATAAAGCTCACAAGAAAGTTGCCTGGATTAAATAGGCATTCCATATTTTGTTTTTTCATGTCTCTTATTTGTCATTACCCATGTGCTATTTGGCGCTCTTGGTCTGGCTCTCAGATTGGAAGTACTTCTACCTTCGATGTAGGACACTTAATACAATATAAAATAACTGTCCCTTCTTAACAAAGGCCATGACCTCTACCCCATCTATTAATACTAGATCTAGAGGGTTACAGAGGGTATTACTGTTGGTCCCCAAATATACTAACTCCCCTAAAATGGAAAGAAGCAGCCCCAAGCTCTGTCCCACTTCAGTCCACTCACTGGCAACCAGTGTAGTCTAGGATGCAACGGGGAAGTGAAGGAGGTCAACATCCTTTCTCAGGTATTATGAAGGTATCAGAGTCGAGACACCTCCTGCCACTCTGAACCCCAGGAACTTTCAGCAATATTCCTAGCGGGCCGCCGTTCAGAAGCTGAGGAGGATTTCTGTAATGGAATCCTAGTTGGTTCTCATTTTCTGGAATTAACTATGGGATCAGCTTCCTCAATCCCAAAACATTCCATCTTGGGCTGCCTCCTAACACATTGGAGTCGATTTGGATTTAAAGAAAAAGCACCAAACCCTACTTCCTGTTCCCCAAAATAATTCTCCTGCCCTCTAGTTAATAACTGTCAATAAAAAATAAAAACCCAACACCCAGGGTGTGCAGTTCTCTCTCTCTCTCCCGAGCTCACCCACTCTTAGATCTCAAGAATGTACTTTTCAGTTAAATAAACTTTCCTGCTTCTGTTACTCATCCATTCAGCTGCGTGCCTGTCCTTGAATTCCTTCTCATGATGAAACCTAGAACCTTCAGCAACTCCTTTGGGTATGGCTAGGTCCAGACCCCAGGGCCTCCCCAGTTCACCCAGCAACATCTTTTTGGTGACCACAAAGGGATTAGTTAACAGCAGGTTGAGTGACCCTCTTCATTGGTGAGTCTCTAACTGTCGGCCCTCCTTGTGCTGGAGAGTTGCTTAGTCACCGTTTTCCTTTGTTCTATTCTCTCTTTCTCATACACCTGGGAAAAGGCCTAGCGGTGCTAGAAACAAGAGGGCAGAAGGTGTGGTAAGAAACAAAATGCACATGAACTGGCTCCTCCCAACCCACAGGCAAGCTCCGATGGATTGGTCCAGGGTGTGAACGCTTCAGGGCTCCTCATGGCCACAGGTGGCGACCTCTAGGTGCTAGAAACCTGAGGGCATGAGGTGTGGTGAGAATGAGCACATGAGACAGCTCTTCTTGCTGAAGAAGAGGCAGACTTCTGAACCCAGAGGCAGACTCCCTTGGATCATTCCCAGGGTTTGGACACTTCAGGGCACATGGTGGACACAGCTGTAGACCTGTGCATGAGACCTGACTTGGAAAGAGGGTCTTTGTGGATGGGATCATGTTCAGATAAGGTTACTAGGGTGAATCTTAATCCAACATGACCAGCAACCTGAGAAAGCAGAGCCTAACCCACTTGGAAACTGTCCGGTAAATGAAGGCTCCATCCTGCAATGTAAGAAAACCATCCCAGAGACCCCACAGCACACCAGACTGTGCCTGCTGCAATAATGAGTCTTCCAGTGTGGCACGGGCCGTGCTAACACACCCAAACATCGTTAGTTTCCCTGCAACAAGACGACAAAAATAGGTAAACTTAGACTTGTTTAGCAATAAATGTTTCAGTATTTTACTTTATTTGGAAATGATCTAGACAGTCAATGAATTCTCTTCATTTAATTTAACTTAGCAAAATTCTAAGGTTAGAAGTTACCGAAGAGATTTGGGAAACTAACTAAACATTTCATAAAGTAATCATTGCAAAAAAGTTCACCTAAAAACTCTTCTTTCACTCACATCTACTTAATTCATTTGTTCTTAACAATCATACTTAAATTACTCATGAAAATTTCATGAGATATTAAAGCACTTACCTATCATCTTAAGATTTTCTTTCGTTTGTTTTTTGTTTGGTGTTGGTTTTTTTTGCTGACAAATTTTGTAACAAAAATAGCATGAATTTATTTGACTTTTAGTGGAATGCAAGTACTATACTTAATGTGGATAACTCTAAAGACATGTCTGTATTAATTAAACCAGCAAACTTAACTGAAAATACCGTAAATCACATAAACTCGAAAAACATTTGGGTTAGTTTCCATCGTATTCCTGAGATTTAGAATTCATAAGCACTTACTTTTAGGCCAATCATTAAATAGAGCTCTTTTACAAATTAATTTTGGCAATACCCTCCAGGGGGTAGAAAAATACTGTATCTATATTGTACATACATAGACATACATAAACACACAAAAAAATCTTGTAGCTTTTAATTTTAAAAATTTAGCAATGAATCAGATATAATAGAAAACTCACTAGTTTCTAAGTGAAATTTGCCCACTCACATGGCTAAAGCTTTTTACTATTCGTATTAGTAAGGATGCCTGATTTGTGCCTGTTTTGTATGTGTCCTTGACAAGTGATCTTACGGAAGCTGTGGGGGCTTTTGTATTTTTTAAAAAGGCCTCTTTTTCTTTTCTTTTCTTTTCTTTTCTTTTCTTTTCTTTTCTTTTCTTTTCTTTTCCTTTCTTCCTTTCCTTTCCTTTCCTTTCCTTTCCTTTCTTTTTTTTCCCCTTTTAGTCTTAGGTGAGTATGGGCTTTACTTTAGATACCTCCTGGGGTGTTTACGTTTCAAAGATATAGTAAGATTTACCTCTTCAAGGGACAAAGAAAGAATGGAAGTTCCTCTAGGAAGGACTTTGGTTTCCTAAGGCCAATAATTCACAAGCCTTTTGAGATAAACAGGGGAAGTTTTAAGATCGGTAAAAAGGAATAGATGGACCTTGGATCTTGGATCGCCTCTAGAGCTACATTTTGTTTGTTTGTTTGTTCTTAGTTTTGCAAGGACTTATAAGAACAGTTGCTCTCAATTTTTTTTTTTTCCAAAGAATTGAGTTGCAGCCTACGTGATATCAAAGGGCTGATCCTCTCATCCGGGTACATCATCTCCATTTGCTTCTCTCCCTGTGGGCACATGGTTTCCTTTCAGTTTTGGGGAAGAGACCTTAACAAAATCCTGTCGGGATTCAGTATCAGCTTCCAACTTCTTATCAACTTTTAACCACAGAACTGCTACCTCTTCCCCCCCAAAATTCTTTCAAATATCTTGTCAGTGTTTAGCTGGGACAGACAGTAAATATTTGGGCAAACGCGGAACAATTTCATGCATGAGGAGATGTCTGCAAGGAGGGTGCAAAGGATACTGCGATCTCAAGATCCAGTCACTCCCGAAGACAGTCAAAAGCACCAAGAGCCGGTAGGTCTCGGGCAGGTAGAAAGCCAAGCCACGCCCTTAGGACACAGAACTAGGATTGTGCATTTTTTTGTTTTTTGTACCTAGAGTTCTGGAACAGCAGTTTTTAGACATAAAATAAGCAGGTGTGCTGAAAGGTGGCATGCTTAATTCTTTCAATTTGAGGAATTTACATTGAATGTGGAGTTATCATTTTTGTTCTAATTCTAATTTCTGTTCTTTCATCTTGTAAAGACGAGTCCCTAAGGCTAGCCATTATAATTCTTTGTATCCACATCTTAATTTGGTCTTTTCCACAGGCGCCAATAAGGCAATAGTTTAGGATGAGAGCTCTCCAAAATTTCTCTAATATAGAAATTTTCAATTCGAAAGATCCATGCTTTGGCCAGCAACAAGTGGGACCTATTAATCTCAACAGTGACTCAAACTAATAAGCTTTTTTACGGCTTGAACCAAGAATGCAACAAGCATTCTAAAAGGGAATGCAAAATATGCAGCCCTCATGAGTTCCAGTAAGTTCACTCACAGAGATTGTCTAGAAAAGCAAAAGCCTTCGTTGCACAGGTGGCAAGGATGGCATAGTGAAAACAGTGTCCCTGGTTTCCCACAAGAGCATGAGATGCCTCTGGTCACAAACCTGCTAATCTGAGACACCAGGCAGCTGCTACTGGAGTGAGCCTTTCCCAGCACTAACGACGAAACTAACGTGGAGGCTACAGAAGCTTCTCGTGGACTGGGGCCCTTTGTAGCAAACTCCCCTGAGAGCTGGCATGGCTGGGCGAAGAGAGTGCTGCCTGTGACTCTGTGCCATGGAACCCCAGTCTGTTCTCCCCGCCACCAAGGTGCACCCCCAGTAGGCGTCCCTTCCTGATGGTGGAGAACAGAGACAGTATTCTCACTAGTCACAGAACCACGCTCTCAGGACACAGAATGAGACGAAAGGAAAAACCTCATCAGTTTTTACATAGGGGACTCACAGCCAAGTTTGTTTTAACAGATGCGGGTCTGGTAACCATGGACTCTCCAGTCTGTGAGGCCAGCTTGAACAGCAGGCTTGTAGGGCCTTTGCCTGCGTTCTGCCCTAGGGTTTTTCCTCCTTATGACAAACTACACAAAAGACAGAGACAAAGGAAAATAGTGACCATCTTTGGGAGGAAAAGGATCGATAAAAACCAGGAGTACTCATTACCAACTTTGTTTTTAACCAGAGTGGCTATACGCAAGTAATTAGTTCCACAAATATTTTATCCTGCTAAACTAAATTTAGGGGGGAAAGAAAGATTCTCATCATGCTCGCTTCCATAAGAGACTTTGCAGGTAGAGATCTGGGTAAGAGTTCTTCATGGTAAGAATTCTTACCTTCGGCTGGCGCTTGTCAGAGGTGTTAGGACCTCTCAGCTGTAGCAGCCTTGGAGCGAGCAACATCCAGACAGGGAAGTAAATCCTTCCGACTCTGCCAACTGTCAGGGAGGGAAAGCTTTTCCTCTACCCTTCTAGATTCTTCTGGCAGTGTAATCAAATTGACATAAGACAGATTAACAGGAGAAAGACAAAGGTAACCACATATGTAGAGGGGCCCCATAAGAATATGAGACCCACAGGCAGGCAGGAGCTAAGGAGAAGAGGGCAGGGGTTTGGGACTTCAAAGGAGAGGAAGACATTTCATAGGAAGATGGGAAGAAGCAGATGTTCGCTAAGACATGCAGACAAGTCTTTCTGATATAAAACAAAGTTATCTTTGGTGATAGCTCTCTTTCTTGTTGCAGGCTCTTCCGTCTAGATGTTTCTGCACAGTCTAGGGGGAGGTAAAAAGAAAAACTTCCTGAGTCTTTGTTTCTTAAAAATTATCAGCCTAAAATAATCCTCATGCCAAAGATATACATTTGGGGGTGGCTAATTTTGCTCCCCTACAATTCATATGCCTTTGTGACAAATATATCTGGTTTCTTCACGTTTCTGTAAATTCCTAAGGTTGGCTGCTGTTCCACTTTCAAGAAAGGGGAATGAGTGATCTCTGACTGACCTATTTATTTTTCATTGAATTGATATTTATTGAACACGAAGTCATATGTGCCCAGCACCGTTAGAGACTGAAGCTGCAACAGGAACAGGATAGATCACAGGCCCCGTGTAGGAGAATATATATTCTAGGAAGCGAGACACACAAATACATTGTAGTAAATGCTGTAAAAGAAACCAAGGGGCTGAGCCAGGAAAGAACTGCTTTGGACAAGGGGTTGAGAGAGGCCTCTGAGGAGGTGACGCTGAGCTGAAGGATCCACAGCTATGACATCACAAGGGGCCCAGAGTTTAGGTTCCAAGTGCGCACGCAGCCCAGGAACCAGCTCCTCCTCCTTCAGCAGATGCGTATTGTTTGGGGCGGGCGGGGCTGCTGCACAAATTTGGCCGTCATGTCTCAGTCTGCACCGTTGCCAGCAATTCACCAACAACCCCTGTGCACCCAGTGGCTGGTGTCCTTGCCCCAAGCCGGCCTTTGGCTCCCCCGCCCACCTGCCGCCCCTTGTTGAGGTGGCACTAGCGCTCCGCAGGGCTTGCGGCCACATGAGGGTTTTTCTGTATGTGCGTAGACCGTAGAAATCCAGCGCCGCGATGAACCGTCATCTGCAGCGATAGTCGAGTTTCTCGTATTTTTCCTCAGTTCCGTTTTATTTCTGGGGAAGTCACTTCAATAAAAAGCCTTATCTTTGACAAAAATGAGATTAAACCCGCTTTAAATCGGACATTACGAATGAGCCCTAAGTGCTACAGAAATTGATACTCATTGGCTTGTTTCTAGGAAGGTCTGAGACTTTATTTGCAGAGATAAAAATTCATAGGCAGTGTGCATCAAAACCCAGCCCAAACTCTCCTTTTTTTTTTTATTATATTATGTTAATCACCATACAGTACATCCCCGGATTCCGATGTAAAGTTCGATGCTTCATTAGTTGCGTATAACACCCACTGCACCATGCAATACGTGCCCTCCTTACTACCCATCACCAGTCTATCCCATTCCCCCACCCCCTCCCCTCTGAAGTCTCCAGTTTGTTTCTCATAGACCATAGTCTCTCATGCTTCATTCCCCCTTCTGATTACCCCCCTTTTCTTTATCCCTTCCTTCCCCTACTGATCATCCTAGTTCCTATGTTCCATAGATGAGAGAAATCATATGATAATTGTCTTTCTCTGCTTGACTTATTTCACTTAGCATTATCTCCTCCAGTGCCGTCCATCCAAACTCTCCTTTTTAAGAGGAGGCTGACTCACTGCCTCCCACAGCCCCCCACCCCACCCCAGACCACCTTGTGTCTTCAGCTGGTCTCCATAATGGCGTCAAGCCCCAGCTCCCGTTACTCCCTTCCCTTCCCACCTATCCACACCCTGCGCCGTACCGCCCCTTGCCCCCCACGCTCCGTGGGAACTATAGCCTGAACATGGATGAGGGCTCCGAGGGTTTCAATGGTCAGATGTTCTTGATGGTCAGAGCAGGGGAGATGCAGGAGGAGGCTTTCACAACCCTCTGGGCAGGGGGTAAAATTCTTTGGCTTCATCAGCTGCCTGTTGGGGGGAAACTGTGTGGTAACCAGGGACATGTAATTGGAGCTAAGGTTACAGCAGCCGCGGGGGCCTAAGTTCAGAGAGAGACTTGTGATCCCCGCCAGGCCAGGTGCAGACAGTGCCAATATGTTGGCCACAGCCTCTGCTTGCCTCTGTGACAGCTCTTTTTATCTGGATGTCTCCTGGGCTCTGGTCCTTTCTTAGGTGGTTTGTTGTGACATTTGAATGACAGAACGCACCCACAGCATTTAGCATTAAGAGTAAGCGCCCAGCCAGTGTTAGAGGTTTTGGGTTTTGCTTTGTTTCGTTTTGCCATTACTATTGATGATTTACAAGTGCTTCCTATGTGCCAAAAACTGTGGTAGATGCTCGCTTAACTTTTACAAAAGGGCGGGCAGTTTTGATTTTCATAACAGGTGTCTGAGGTAGATAATGTGTCCTTTGGGCTCAGAGAAGTTGAGTGTGTGCCCAAAGCTACACAGCTGGTCAGTCGTAAAGCTAAGATGTAAGTCTACGCTGCCCCAGCTCTAGATTTCAGTTCTCTTTCCTGTCTCCCACGTTCATGAAGCCTGACATTACAAAGTCAGGCTCGAGCCCTCCAGTGAGTCTCCAGCACCTGCTGAATGGACTCCTCGGTCCCCCCCATGTCCTTCGGATGAGGAAGCTCATCATTGTTGGCTCTCCCGTTGCCCCACAGCTCAGGGGCTGGGTTTCGACTGTGGCGGTCTATCTGGAGCCCCCCCAGTATCATGCCCACGGCCCAGAACCTGAACAGGGACTGAGTGTGTGAAAGTCTGAGGGCAGGGAAGTCTGAACTGTGTGGCTCACTCTGGCACATAATGAAAAGCTTAGTTGGGGGTTGTGAAAGATTCAGGGTTTTTTCTCTCTTCGAGGTGGGCGAGAGCTGGGAATGATTCAAAGCAGAAGAGAAGCAACCATTTGAAAAAAAGGCTCATTATTGAAGAAATAGGGGATGACATTGCTGCTGCTGCTGCTAACATTTTAATCAATCTAGTTTTCACTTCAAGACCATTTCCTCAGCGAACCTCCCTGAGCTTCTAAATGAGGTTAGCGCCCATTAAATGCTTCTGTAGCACCCTTTGCTTTTCTTAACTTTCTTTTGATGATACATCACATTTGAAATCATTTGTTCTATCTCTACCTCATACCCAAGCTTGGCAAGGGCAAGAATGTCATCTTGCTCGTGCCGAATTCCCAGCAGTCGACACAGTGCTTGGCACAGAGTAGATGTTCAATAAATATCATTAACAACAAGATTAATAGTATCTCTCTGCCTGGAGAGCAATCAAGCGTCTGTTTGCCAATACCAATAAAAGGAAATTTCATTTCTTTACAAAAGAATCTAAGACAGTATGATACCCTGATTGAAGCAACACACATCGAATAAGTTTTAGTTCATGTGTAATTTCTTTGTCAATGTCAGCGGATGACTCACCTGTTAGCTGAGGAGGGGGTCACCCTGACCACCCTCTGCTTGAAAGCTTCCCCACTGTCTTTAGGGTGAAGTTCTCCCCAGCCTCCTCATCTTCCAGGACCCCAGATACCCCTCACCATTCCCACAACCCACTGAGCCCTTGCTGACCACACTGTCTGGAACACTCTTCTGTGCTTTTTGTGTCTGTGCTCCCTTTAACGTTCTACTAAAACCACCTCACTTCCCAAACACAGAACGACCTGTTCTCGCGCACGCCCACCCCACAGCACTCCGTACTTGCATCTGGAAGTCTAGAAATCTGAAATTGTGCATGAGGAGTTCCTTGAGGCACTTAATTGTGTCTTGTTCGTTCTCCCATCTCCAGTGCCTAGCACATGGCTGCCTGAGGGTCAGCACATCTTCTGATGAATAAATATACAAGAAAACCTCAGGTCCTCCTTGACTCTTCTCTTTCACTCACACCCTATATCCAGTCCATCAGCAGGTCCAGCCTACTGTGTCGTCAAAACACATCCTGAATCTGGCCCCTTCTCGCCACCTGCCTAAACTAGGATACCATCACCTCCTGTCTGGGCCACCACAGTAACCTCCTGACTGGTGTCTTGCTTCCACCCGCAATCCATTCTGCACACAGTAGCCATGTTGGCCTTTTAAAATATTCCCCTGCATGAGACCATCCAGTGGCCTCCAAAACACTTAGAATAAAATTCAAAAGCTTACTGCAGCCCTGTTCGATCTCACCCTTGTCCTCTTCCGCCTCCTGAGGAGCTTACCATTTCTCCAACACACCAAGCCCTCGCTGTGCACATGTTTCATCTGTGCCCACATGACTTGCTCCTCGGCATTCAAGTCCCTGCTCAGGGTCAGCTCATCCACGAGGCTTTCCCTGATTGCCTTTTCTAAAAGCACCCCACATTTCTCTCCACCTCCTCGCCTTACCTTATTTTCTTGTACTGATTCACATCAGACTTACTACCTATTTGTATATTAATTTTCTATCTCTTTCACTCTGATAGTAAGGCCCATGAACTTCACAAGTGTATTTTCAATGCACAGACCTGTATACCATAAGTAGTAGGTACTCAATAAATGTTAAATGAAAAAAAAAAAAAAAAAGGCTTCCCCAGGCATCTGCCGAAAATGACAGAAAGGCAGGTCTGGTGCTACGTGACCTCCAGGAAGCCATCGTGTCCCATCATTGCCAAGCAGTTACTACTGGGCTGGAAGGTGGTGGTTGTGCACTGTAAGGGCAATGAATGTTTCTGGCAGTTTCTACAGAAAAAGTTAAAATACCTGGCCTTCCTCAGCAAGTGGATGAACACCAACCTGTCCTGTGGCCACTGCCACATCTTTGGGTGAACAGTAGAGACATGCTGCCCACCAGACTAAGTGAGGCCAGGCTGCCCTGACCATCTCAGCGTGTTGGATAGGACCGTAGCAGGTGCCATAGGTGTGGGGACTTAGACGACTGAGGACACAGAAAGGGCTTAGTCACTACTCCTATTTAAGAAAGGCCTTTCTTTAAAAAGTTCCTTTACACATCTCTAAGATCTGTGACGGCGTCATTTGTCTATGACCTGCTTGTTTCTGAGAGTTTTAGAAAATCAGGCTTAGGAACAATTGGCTCCATCAGTTTCAGTATTTGCAAAAGTGAGCTGGAAAACCGTCATTGGAGGGAAGTCCTGCATCGCGGGTGGGGCGTCTGTCTGAAACTTCTCCCGTGCTCGTGTGCTCTACGCTGCAGCTGGTAGAACGTGGGAAGGTGCCTGTCGGGGAGAGTGAACCTGGTGCGGCACAAAGGTCCTCACAGTCGTGCACAGGCTGGGAAGACCTGCGCCACGAGGTTACAGGCATTGCCCTGCTGCTTCTCTGTGTTTTGTGATCAGAAATCAGTTAAGTTATTTTTAAAGAGAAAAAAAAAAACGATAGCTAGAGCTGCGGGTTCCTGGGTCCCAACATAGAGAGAGAGAGGGAGAGAGAGAGAGAGAGAGAGAGAGAGATGGGTGAGAGGACAGCGTTTTGAGAAATAAAACTGGATACAGGAAAAAAAATCATCTGAGGCCAGCCTTGATGGAATACGTTTACAACAATGTTGGATGACTCCAGACACAAGAGCTTTGCTTCCACTAACTCATTTTCTTTTTAAAGAGCCAGAATACTCTTCACTATAGGAAACAAACGGGGGGTTGCTGGAGAGGAGGTGGGTGGGGAGATGGGGCAACTGGGGGATGGGCATTAAGGTGGGGGGCATGTGATGGGATGAGCACTGGGTGTTATACGCAACTGATGAATTATTGAACTCTGCATCTGAAATTAATGATGTACTATATGTTGGCTAATTGAATTTAAATTTTTTAAAAAAAGAAAAAGAGAAAAAAGAGCCAGAATCGTTAAAAAGGGACTTTGTTCCCTGGGGACATTTGGATGGGGGACCTAGTGGCACATCACTTGTAGGGCCTCAGTCCCGAAGTGGGTTAATCTGGTGCCTGAGTCTTGCCCGTGGATGGCTTACAGAAGCAGACGAAGGGAGTGTGAAGGTCTTGTCTGGGTACGAGAGAGCCATGGGTTTAGCTGGAGATCAAGAGTCTCCTCCTAGTGGTTTTTTTCCATTTCTTCTGTCTTTGGCAAGAGATGGTGAGTATCCATTTCCATCGTTTCTCCCATGAATAGGTGCCTTATGATGGATTATTCTCATCCCTATTTCTGCTCTTTGCCACTTTAGACAGGGCTGTACTTGTGTGATGAAGAACATGATTCTAGAAAAGCTTTAAGATTAAAGATGCTTTCTAAAGATTAGTGTAAACCCTGTTCAGTTCAGATTCTGCTAACTCTGTGAACTCGGAATTCATGACCAGTTTCATTGGGCTAAGACTCATCTTAGTGCAGGGGTAAGGGAGGCAGGGAGGTTACTAAGCAAACTAGTGGCGGGAACATTATTTGCAAAAGGTGTAATTTTCGCACCAGGCTTAGAAACAGTTTATCAGAAATGTTATTTTTTTCACATTGTAAAAATTGAGGTATAATTTACGTACAGTAAAATTCACCCTTTTCAGTGTACAATTCTACCCGTTCTGAAAAACCCATACCGTTATAGAATCACTACCATAATCAGGATACAGAACAGTTCCATAATCCCCCCCAAATTTCTCATTCTCCATGTGGTCAAGCCTCTTCCCACCCCCAGCCCCTGGAAACCACTAATCGATTTTCTGCCCCTTTAGTCGTATCTATTCGAGAATGTCATATAATGGGGATCATACAGAAGGTAACATTGTGGACCCGACTTCTTTCACGAGGCATGAGGCAGCTGAGAGTTGCTCGTGCTGTTGGTTGGATAAGTGGCTTGCTCCATTCCGTGGCTGAGCACCATTCATCCTGCCCCAGCATGTTTATCCGTTCACCAGTTGATGGACATTTGGGTTCTTTCCAGTTCCTGGTGAATCAGAATAAAGCCACTATAGAAATTCACATACAGGTTTTGTGTGAACTTCAGTCTCCCTTTCCCTTGTGCAGATAACCTCAGAGTGGGACGGTGGAGTTGTAGAGTCACTGTTTCACTTTTTAAGAAACTGCCAAACTGTTTTCCCAAGTGGCTGTTCCACTTCTCATTTCCAACAAAAACATATGAGCGTTCCAGTGGCTCCATGTCCTTGCCCGTTATTTTCAGGTTGTTGTTTCGGTTTGGTTTGGTTTTTACTTTAGCCATATTAGTAGGTGTGTAGTGGTAGCTCATTATAGTTTTATTTTTATTTTTTTAAAGATTTCATTTATTTATCTGTCAGAAAGAAAGAGACAGTGCACGAGCAGGGGGAGTGGCAGGCAGAGGGAGAAGCAGATTCCCCCCCACCCACCGGAGCAGGGAGCCCAATGTGGAACTCGATCCCAGGACCCCGGGATCATGACCTGAACCGAACAACAGCAGATATTTAACCGACTGAGCCACCCAGGCGTCCTTCATTATGGTTTTAATTTGCACTTTGCTATCGGTGATGTTGAGCATTTCTTTATGTGCTCATTTGCCATCTAGATGTCATCTTTGGTATCCTCTTTTGCCCATTTTTAAAATTGAGTGTAACTATTAATGTAATGGCTGACATGTATATAAACACTCATACAGAGTATTTCATTTGATCACAACTCTGGGAGGGAAGCAGGGCCGATATTCTTCCCCAGCTCTCTGTTTGCCATTTCCCTGAGCAGTTGAGGCTCGAAGGGTTAAATGACTTGCCCCGGTTCCCGCCCGACACCCCTTCCTCTGCCAGCTGCTGCCTGCTCTTCCTGAAGACAAACAGGGCCACTGTCTACTCGGGGGGACTGTGACCTGTCAGATCTGAGGGTGGCTAAGGCAGCCCAGGCAAAGTCATGGCAAGGTCAGGTTTGCGCTTTGCCAGTGGTGCCGCAGACATTTCTATCTGCTTTCTCCAGCACAGCTTCCCTGTGCTTTGTCTCTCTTCTCTGGAGTCCAGCTCCCAGCTACTAATACATAGAAAAAAGAATCTATTAAACAAATCTTCCCTGGCTTTCTCCTCTTCCCACCCGATTTTTGCGTATTATCAGGGGCATTTAGAGACACCTCTTCTTCTTTGTGTCGTGGTTTTCCAACTGTGTTATTAGAGCTTCAAGGCTCCTGAGAAATGGCCTAAAGACCAGTGCAGGTGCGACGGTTACCAGAGAGCAGATGGGTGGGGAGATGGATGGAATAGGTGATGGTGATTAAGGAGGGCAGAAGAGACCAGTGCAGGGGGGAGGGGGGCGAATGGCAAGGGGTTTTGGATCCACTCCACCTAAGCAAAGTCCTTCCGTTTTTATTTGTTTTACATATCGGGCTTTCATTTAAGATTTCATGTGAAAAGAAGAATGTGTTGCTTTCCAAAATGTGCTTAAAATAAGTGAAGCAGCGTATTTCTCAAGTATCCTGTAATGCAGAGATTTTACTCACTGAGGCTGATCCCTGAGCACCCCCACATTCCCAGGTCAATCTGGGTCATCCAGATTTTACCTCGCAAAAAAAATAGAGCTGAGTTTCATAATCTGTACTCCCTGACACACCTCTGAGAGGTTATACTAAGATGATAACCCCCTTTGGCCCTTGAGGCATACAGAAGGGCTTTGTTCAATTGTTCAGACCTTGATCATTTCCATTGTTTACTCCAGTGCACTGACTAAATAATATATTTTTCTACGTGGGTCCTGATGTGGGAAAAGTTAGAAAGCACCAAAATACAGAAGTGGCTTGGGCCTGGGCTCTGGAGTTATGCAGTCAGTCGTCCTAATTCTCACTTACCAGCTGAGTGGTCCTAGCATGTTGCCTCATGTATCTTAACCTCAGTTTCCCCATCTGTGAAGTGGGGGAAATAGCACTGGATTGCCTAGAGCTGCTGTGAGGAGTGAAGGATCACGTATAGGACCCACCTGGCACAATTCCTGAGACTTATGAAGCCTTCTATAAATGGTAGCTCCATCATCAATAGGCCATTAGCCCTGAGATTTGCCCCTTCAGCCCTGGAGGTCAAGGTTGCCACAGGTTTACTGCTGTGCCTTTGATTAGGCTCTCAAAACATGTATAAACATGAAGCAAAGATAAGCAAATATGGTCACAATTTTTAAAGTTACTGATGTTTATAACACCTTGTTTACATCTCTCTGGTAACAAAGGTGACACAAATACATGTTTGAATGCCATTAACAATGCCTCCAGACAGGAAATAATGCTTCAGAGAGAGCAAAAAGCAAAGGAAAATCATTAATTTGTTCAGAAGTTTTTTAAAGGCACATTTTTCTTTGTATTTTGTTACAAAAAGCAATCACCTTAGTGATGGTCGAACAGATCCAAATGAACCATTATGGCTTGGACCCATCCTTAAAACATTTTTCTTTTGAACACCAAATGACTTCACATTACTGTCCTTTGATCTACTCTGGTCATTTTTTATATTTTCCTGTAATATTCTAAATTAGAAGAAAATATAGTTCAGTATAATCACATCAGTATTCTGCAAGCCAGCCAACTGTAGGTTGCACCAGGAAAGGTTTTTATAAGGAGGAACACTTACCAAATCCATGGCTCTCTCTGCAGAATAAGTTCATTCATCTGAGCAATTAAAGTAGGTCTTGAACTGACTCAGTGTTTCCGATATCTAGTAGGAGTATTTTCAGTTAAGTCCAGGTCAAAGTGTGACACTGTGAGGGACATTTTTAAGGTACATAGTCTTATTCGTGCCCTTAAGAAATCTAATTTCATTATCCTCTGATTCCAGCTCACGTTTCCAGCATGTTCACAAATCAACACCCTCACTGTGGTGACTGCCCTTCTGTGTCCAAGGTTCAGACACAAATGGCATTTCAGACGCTCCATTTAGAATAATGATGGATCTGCCTCTGATAGAATCACTTTTGATGGAGGTTTCTGTGATCCTACTTCTGTGTACAATTTACATGTGGGTAAACACACTAGAAGGGTGACTGGTACCTAGTAAGCCCCTCCTCCATGTTAGCTGTTGCCACTCTTAGTCATAAAATAGTGATAATATTATTGTTACCTTCCTGAACACCCTTATCCGAAAGGCAGCCATTAGGCTCTGCACCCCTGCCCTGTGCTGGGGGGAGGAGGAGAGCAGTGAGGGGCCTTGGAGGACCAATCAGCCCAGAGCTGGAAGCCCTAGGGCTGTGAGGTGAGGTGTGCGGCAGGAGACGGGCCCTCCTTCCCCTGAAGCCATCCCTGGCTCCCTCACCATTCAGCACAAGATAAAATGAACTCTTCCTTGATTTCAGTTCCATTTTCCTCCTCTGCACAATTTTTTGCTGGAGATAAGAGCCACCTAGGAAAACCAATAATGCAGATACTTATTTCCTGCAATAAGTAGTCTATTCCTAGTGGGTCACCTCTCTGGTTACCGTCACTTGAGTTATATTCCATAAAGAAACAAGCTGTTGAAACACAGTAGTTGAGGTTTTTTTGTTTGCTTTTTAATCTAAGACATAGCAAGATTACATAGCGGAAGACTCCATTTTATTTTTCAATATTGATGAGTTCCTACAAGATAATTCTAGAGATCATACATCTTTTAACTCAAAGATAATTGTGTATGTGTGTGATTTCTGTACATATATGCTATTCATATATACTGTGTATTAATCAGCCTATTTTCTAGGACAGATCCAAACTGGCTAGAACCAACAAGGGGAAGAAACCTAATCCTAACTTAGGACAGGGACCTGCTTCTCCCCCCAACAGAGTGTGAGATATTTAGGGTCTGTCTTGCCTGTGTTTCATCTGAACATTCACTGGCACATTGACTAATGAATGACTCCCCAGAGATGAAGCTCCTTTAAGCAAAGTCATTACATCATCATGGCTGAGAAGATTAACAAGAGAAAGAACATCTGTTAAAAGTCAGGGGAACTTAAATGCCTGTTTTCCATCCAGAGCTTCTCTCTCTCTCTCCACCCCAGGGGCCACTGATAAAAGCCAAGACCTCTTCCCAGTGCCCTTTCTGTTGCTGGTGTCCTGCCTCTGCACTCCTGCCCCAGATGTATTTATTTCCCCTCCTACTTCAAATATTCACTAGCGTTTCACCACCATCCTCCCTCTGGAAACTGATAGAAGTCATAGATACAAACCTGTTTTTGCTGATTATTCTCTAAATGAAGATCTGCTCTGAAGTGTTTGCTCAAGTAGGCATTTGGTTTCAGGTCTTCCATTTCTGTTTGTGGAACAGATTGATGTGTTCGTCAGATATTCACTGAGCACTTATTACCGTGTCAAACACTGTGCTAGGGAGTAATTCCCACTGTGATAAGACCATTGTGGCCACTGCCCTCGAGAAGCTTGCGATCTAGTAGTTGAAACTGATATCAACTGAATAAGCAGGCAGATATATAATTACCAATTACAAGTACTATGGGGAAATAAAAACAAGACACTCTTGAGGACAGCAGAGTATCTACCTTGGACTGGAGGTGATATTTAAGAGTCCTAAAGAATAAAAAAAAAGAACCCACCATATGAGTAGTTGGGGAGAGAACCTTCTGGGCAGAAGAGTCAGCAATGACATCGCAGAATAGAGAATGAGGTTGGTGCACTTAGGAACTGAGTGGAGACCAGTGTGGGTGGAGAATCCAGAAAAAATAGAGATAAAGCTGAGGAGGCTGGCAGGGGCCAGATGATGCAGGTTTTTGTGGATTTTAATCTAATAGCAGTAAGAATCCCCCCGGAAGTTTTAAGCAAATGAATGGTGTGATCTAATTTGTGTCGCAAAGAGATTGTTGTGGGTGCTGTATGGAGAATCAGTAGAGGGTGGCAAGACCAGGAGTAAGGAAAAGAGTGGGTTATTGGAGCAGCCCCTGTGAGAAACAGTAGCTTGGCAGGCCCATCCCTGGAGTATGGTAAGTAGGTTAGTTGTCCTGAGTTCTGAGCTCAGGGGAGGGTGTGTGGTTCACAATATCCTGCACATCTCTTGTCTGAACACTGAAATTCATGTTTTGAATTCTCTGTCTTTAACAGTATCGCCAAGGGTTTATGAAAGATGTCCACACTGTGGCCTTCTTTTAACTCTGATTATCTTGGGCAGCCCACACTGGTTGTATCCTTCCAGGGACTGCCCTGGATCTTGACCTCGGGTGGTGAAAGTGAAGGCAAACCTAAGTTGACAGAGTCCATGTATACTTGAAGATAAGACCAATAAGACTTGCAGATGGATTGTGTCTGTGAGGTGAGGGAGAGAAAGGAATCAAGAATGACTCCAAGTGACGGTTGTGCCACTCACCTAGATGGGGAAATAAGGAAAGAGTGCAGAAAAATGAATACTATTCAAACACCTATATAAATGCCCATCTTTTAAGATCCAGTTCTTTTTAACTTCTGATACTCTCAGTCAGGAGCGGTTTGGGACATTTCAGCTTTCAGCTGCTCCCACTAAGAATTTAATGAACTATAAACAAATACTTGAGAAATTTTTTTACGATAAGAGCGATTCTTTTGTATCTTTGTATTTTGAATGATTCACCTCCTAGTTTACTGTCAAGAGTAAGATGTTCAGAAATAGATGCTAACCATTCTGTTCAGTGATGATGGGGTCTAGTTCCTGTTGGACTGCAGGGCCCACTGAGCATGTCCATTTCACATGCTTTGATCCTATTTGCAAGGCAACACGTTAGGAAAATTTTCTCAGTAAGTAAAAGAGAGTAAAGTAACCCAATGTTTTACTCTTGGCTGACCCATTTTGTAATCTTGGTCAAATTACTTAACCTCTCTCTGCTTCAGTTCCTCCTTCAGGAAATGGTGTGAATATCAACCTCCCTGTGTCTCACAGTAATTCAAGGCCAGCTAATTGACTCAGCCATACGTGATGGAATTGGCAGAGGTGGGGAGGGGGGCGGTGTTGGGAAGAGATATTAAAATGTGAAATAGTATTACCCTGGTCCAAGTTCGAGATTACCATCGCACAACTACCCTCTAGTGAGGCCTCTTGAAGACCACTGTTAACTCTTTCAGGCAATATCTTCCTGTATGATGGAGTTGCCATGGTCTATCATTTGCTTAACAGTTTGATTTTCAAATTCTAGCCCAGCCAGAAGCAGAACATACTCCAATTTTCAAAGAAAACATTTGCATTTGAGGATTTTCGAATATTCCTTAAAGTAGCCACAGTTACATGAGGTAGAGCAAAACCACACCTGGGAATCACAGCAGATGGGAATGGCTGATTTACTGCACTTAACTCAAAACCTCACCCACGAGTGTGCTGGTCAGTGTGGCCCGGTTCGTAAGTAGGCAGCTACTGGGTTGCGGAAGAGAAATCTGACTCAACTATGTGTAAAAAGTCATTATAATCCTCCCATTGCAAAGTGCTTTTTTTCCCTTTGAAAGTGCATGTCTCATCTCTATGAGGTACATTTCATCCACACCTTCTAAGAGGAGGAAATGAGGCTGAGAGATCAAGTAGTTGATCCAGAATCACATCTTGGTAAATGCCAGAGGCAGGATTAGATTCCAGGTCTTCTGATGCTTTTCCAGGACTTTTTACTCACTATGTGAACATGATAATAGATACATCAATGAAAAGAAGGAAGAGAAGAACATTGCGCTCTAAATGCTCCATTCCTATTTCACGTCAAAGGAGAAACTTTTTATAACCGATTTGATATTGTACAGGTGGCCCAGAATTATTGGAACTATCAACCCCACTGCCTTCTTCCCCTCCTTCTCTCTTTATAAATCAGCATCAAAAGTACCAGATAAGAATCCTCAAATTTTAAACATTCATGGACTGAGTCTGAAAAAGGGCCTCTAATTGTCTGTTACATATAATGTTACAGTGGCAGGAAATGAGGCTGGTGTGTGGCACTGAGTCTCTTAGCTAGTGAGGAGCCTCTCCGGCAACCCAGCACTCAGATATCCATGTAGTTTCTTTGTTCCCACTCACGACTGTATGCCAATTCTGTGAAGAGAACTTACACTCTAGAAAGATATTCCAAAATTGGAGGATTCCCAGAGGTCTTGGGACATATTTCTTACAAATACCAAGGGATGACTGTATTGGATTTTCCTGCTTTAATTTTGATTTAGTAGCTAGAAACTCAAGGGTCATGTTACTGCTCATAGTAGTAACTAACTCCTCTCAGATTCCTAACACATCTGTCCTCCTACTTGGCTTCTGACCAGTTTGGGGTTTTTTAATCATTTCTCATTTTTATTCTCTTTTGTGTTTTGTTGTAAATTGTGTCAAATCCTTTCTCAAAGTAGGGAGATTTGAAACCCCAAATAAAATGTTGAAACTGGGCTTCCTAGACAGAATCATTTCTTAGTCTGGCCCTGCTATAATGTCAGAACTACTAAAAAGAAAGACAATGCTTTCTAAAAGACAATAGTAAATGTTTTTTGATGACTTTATCCAAATTCTGAGAGTATCTGGTGGTAGCTAATTATGCTTTGGGTGACACCTAATGGTTGAAAGTCACTGTCCCAACTTCTTCCAGAGGACTCAGACCAGCGTTTCTCAAAACTTGGTTCTTGGACCATCTTCAGAATCACCCGGGCGCCTGTTAAAAATGCAGGGGAACCCCTGGGCCCCAGGCTAGTGAAATCTCTGGAACTGGCCACCGGGGAATCTGTATTTTTCCCCACTATACCCCAGGTGATTCAGATGTGTAGTCGAGTTTGAGAACCACTGACTCGAACCACTGACTCGAGTGCTGCGAAGCCAGGTTTCCACAGGGGACCGTCAGACCTGAAGACACCCCAGGGAGTTAGAAGGGGCCAAGGTGAAGGGATGGATTAGGTCCGGCCTTAGCAGTGCCCACCCTGATTCATCAGTGAGGGAAGGAGGTGGGGTAAATAAGTTGGGGGGCGGGGGAGGGTCACAGAAACACCCCCCCCCGGGGGGTGCGGCCGGCTGCCCTGTTGGCAGTGCGGGTGGGAGCGGCGGTGGCTTGGGACCTTGAAAGCAGTCGCCCCTGGCCGCCTGCTCTCGTCCCTAACGTAGCGAGAGGTCGCGGGAGCGTGGAAGGGCTGCGCGGCGCGGCTGCTAACGCCTGTGCTTCCTGTCCCACAGACGAACCCAACTCCTGGAGTTCTCCCGCTGCCGCCTCCCCAGGTCTGCCGGAAGTAGGCGTCTCCCTCGAGGACGTCCTCTCTCCATTCTCTCCATCACATCCAGCCCCACCCTCCGACCCTTCCCACCAGATAGGCCCAGACCCAACTTGGGATATCAAAAGGGAACACGACGTTAGGAAACCAAAGGAGCTTTCAGCCGGCGGCCAGAAGAAGCAGCGACTCGGGGAGCAGAGGGAGCGCTCGGCGAGCCCGCAGAGGGCCGCTCGGCCGAGGCTCGAGGAGGCACCCGGCGGCCAGGGGCGGCCCGAGGCCGGCAGGTCCTCCTCGGAGGCCAGGGCGCCCGGGCCCGCGGCGGCGGACGCGGCGG
>NC_048218.1:129538399-129583908 GCF_002007445.2 Ailuropoda melanoleuca | reverse complement strand
GCGAGCGGGGCTCCGGCAGGGCGCGCGGCCCCCGGGGGGCGCCCCCACGCGCAAGGCCGCCGTGGCGCCCGGGCCGTGGAAAGTGCCCGGCTCCGACAAGCTGCCGGGCGTCCTCAAGCCCGGAGCCTCGGCTGCGGGCAGATGAGCCGCGCGGCAGCAGCCCGCCGCCCCGCCTCCACGCCTGCAGGTCGTTCTTCTTAGGTTCCGTCTCACGGCGTTTTAATTTATTTTCACTGTCACACGCATAGATCCACGAGGCACCAAGGCCTGGGAGCACCGACGTGAAGTCCCACGTGTCCAACGAGCATGGGCGGTACAGCGTCCACGCGCAGACGTAAACTGATCCTGAAGCCCCCGGTTCCATTGTGGGGGCTTTGGCAGCTATGGAAGAACCAAAATAACGTGAAGAACATCACAGAGAGACAGTGCAGTGTAGCTTTAGTTTAAAAAAAAAAAAAGGAAAAAGAAAAAAAATTACCCCCACTGCATGAAGGATTTGGATGCCATCCAAACTCTCATATCAAGAAACTGGACAAGTTAAGAGCAATCACAAACTGGAATATCGCCTTAAAAATCAAACTGCACGGAGCAAGCTGAAACTGAGACAAGATTATATCTTTTAATTGATCTAAAGAGCTGTAAATAAATTGTTCTCGACATATCTAGACAGGGGTTAAAAGGTTTCTTTGAAACATTCGGAACTGTTCGCCCATGACGTGTTTCCATGGCTCACCCGTGGCATCCATCACCGGTGTATTAGCAGCAACGTTCCCTGCCTCTTGCAGGACGAGTTAGAAATCTAGTGAATTCATTGGTGTGATGCCATTTTTACTGCCATTTCTGTGATCAAATCATATTTCTGTACATTTTCAGTGGTAGAAAAAAAAAGGTTTAAAAAATTGTATCTTAGGGAACAGATTGCCGTAAGTCAGAATTTTGCAGTTTAGCTCATAGATCTTAATTGGTTTTCATCTAAAATATGCATTTTATAATTGAAGGACCATAATTTGTTTAATCAAGATTGGCAACGCTGCAGTTCCTTTATGAAAAGGCTTTCCTATTGTCTCAGGCTAGCAAAGATAGTAGCTTCTTTGACAGCAGTGTTCTATTTCACTTATTGTCTTAAAATCCTCTTTCCGTTACTTCATTTTCACTTGGATAGAGCAGAGGCAAAGTGTTTCTCCTATATTTCTCAGATTTTAATGAATCCCTAATATTAAAAAATCATATTATGACCAATTTTTTTCATAAAAGAACGTGAACCTTTTAGCATTCTTTTCTGTTTATCGTTCCTTATTCTCCTTTTCATTTGGTTTGCTTTTTCGTCTTTGTATTCTTTGCCATTTTTTAATTTCTTCAGCAACCTCTAGATGTTTCTGTTTATCTTCATTCATCTATGGTTGATCCCCTAGTAAAATTCTAAGGCTTGCCTTTCTTCCCTGCCCTTTTAATATTCCTTTGTAAAATGTTACCTTCAGTTAATTATCCATTGGTACTTATTTGTAGCTACACATTTTAAAAGGCAAACTGTTTCTGAGGGCAGTTCCTCTTCAATTTGTCCTGAATGAATGAGGCTTCATCCTTCCCAGATTCTGGCCCTTACAGGCGTTCAAATGCAAATAAGCCTCACCTACCTGAACTTGTAGTCAAATAAGTAAAACGGGAGATCAGGTCCGTCACCCGAGGTCACACGAGGTCACACATAATAGCCTCCCTCCGTTGATTCTTTCCCTCTCTGTAAATTGCAGTAACTTGAGCACTAGCCATTTAATTTCCATCAGGCATAGGAGTAGTTTCATTGTTTGACAAGAGGAGAATATGGTCGAAAGCCTCAAGTGAAGAATCTTGCAGCCTGTGAAAGCAATTTCCAAAAATGGAATCCATTCATCATAAACAAAAGCACAAATACATGCAGCAGTTTACAATACTTTTGGTTTAATCTCAATTAGTCTTTCTCCCCTGGACTAGAAATCCAGTATAGTTTGCCATTAATTTATTGAATCTGGTTTTGGACAATGCTTCTGTAGTGTAGCTGCACGTCCTGGTACTGTATCCTCTGACCTTTATTTTCCATGTGTTACAAAAGGATAAAAAAGTTGAGATTACGCTTGCATAAACTCTAATTTGCACAGTTCACAGCTACTACTTGTGCAGTAATTGCTTTATGCGGCTGTAATCCATAACCTGTGAAGACAGCACATCATCTAAATCCCATTCCAAATAATATTTCTGTGTAGTGTTAGCTGTGAATTTACCCTGTACAGCTGTATCTCTATAAATATAATTCCATGTATTAATAGTCACAGAAAGACTGTAAGTGAGCAACTATTTTTATGAAACGCACCACTATGGATAAATTAACTTTTACAGAAATCTTGTTTACTGTATGATATTCTAAAACACTGTCAAATAAAATATATATCCAAAAATCTTTTCTTTTTCCAACTATATAGGCTGTGTGTGAATTTGAAGTAATTACTAGGAGTTAATTTTTTTTAACTGTGGTTTTCATAGTTTTTTTTTAGAGTGGAAATTTAATGCCCCCAAAGAGGACTTGTTTTTCAAACTTGAATCTAAATGCAGTGGAATTATACAGGGGGGAAAAAACAAAACAAAAAAACTTTTTTTTTTTTTTTTTGCCCAAGTAAGTGGAGAGTGAGTTTTCTCAAAGACTCTAGTTGGTACTTGGCTGTCAGCTAACTACATCATTTATGAACTGGCAGTACGTTTCTCTTGCTTGCTACCCTGATTGATACTGTGCCTTTTTTTCAAAAAGGATTTCGGGAATCAATCAACAATAAATCCCATCACATTTTTTTCCTTTTAATTCTGAAATTTTTTCATGTAAAATCCCAAGGAGTTTACGCAGAAGCCAACATTTGGTGAACAGTAGCGTAGCGTCCAAAATGCACAGCTGAATTGCGCTCTGCAGTGTATTACAGTACATACACTGGGTGAGAGGTCTGGGGAGTACCAAGAGGATGGCAACCCCGCCATCACAGAGATCACAATCCAAAAACACAGTTTTCAATCCTAATCCTGTTGGGACCTCCCAATGATGTCAGCAGGGGGCCTAAAATTCCCAAACTGACCATTTCTACTCCACTATTAATTTTTTTTAAAATGAAGTATGGGTCACTTTTAGGAAAGGGAAGAAGCTGACATGAAGTGTGAAATCAAGCACAAAACTTAAGGTATTTGTAATAAATACATGTCATTCTTTATGAACTAATCTAAGAAGGCCCAGTGCGAGCTGAAAAAGCAAAAGACTTACAAAACAATGTGGTTAACAAAATGGGGTGTAAATATTAATGACACACAGCTAATTACCATTTTAAAAGAAAAAATAAAAAGTCATTAGGACATCAAAAAGATTGGAAATCAAAGACCAAAGGGATTAGGACAGGGACAGAGCAGGTATGTTGAGGCCAGTGTGGCACCTGGCCTGGACAAGGGCCTTACCATGAATCAAATGGCTCCAAGGTCAGGCAGGAAATACGAAAAAATGAAGAGAGCCAGGTGGGGACTGGGCTAACGGACAAGCATGTCCCTCCTCTAAAGCTGTCATTTTGTCAGGTCCAAGTCCACTGTGGAATAGCCTTTCAGTTTCTCAAGAGAAGAAAAAAAAAATCAGCTTTTTATTTGAAATTTTGTGGTTTTTATAGTTTAACAAGATTAATTCACATTTTTAAGAAACACTGAACAAGACAAAACACTACCACCACAAACGATCTGCACACCAGGTCTGGCCCGCAGCCCACCAACTTGCAGCCTCTGGCTTAGAACAACAGGCAGACCTTCAGCAGAGAACCCCTCGCTTGCTTCTATCAGGGTCTGATTCACCTTCCAAGCAGTGGATCGTACAGACCCCAGAGATGGAAAAGCGTGTGGCTCTTAAGCCCATACGTGCCTGGAATAACTTCAAATGTGTACTAAGCGCAAGGCCCTCCGCCAGAAACCTGATCGTATTCTCACACCAGAGGTGGCTTGCGGTGAAGCCGAACAAACTGACACCATTGGAAATTTTATTATTCGTTCTTGATGAGCTTGCCCCAAACCGTGTAAGCTTAGGGCTCTCCAAAGGTGAGTTTGCCCTGCCCTATTCAGTACTCTTTCTCAGGCCAAACTCACAGCAAAATCAAATGACCTAATTGCCAAAGAATTTGGACTTAACAGAGATTCTTTTTCAGAGAAGCATAGTGCAAGATGGGATGCCTGTAAAGTCCCACGAGTGCTTTCCAAGGCTAGTAATAGTGAGGGTAACTGAGTCTCATTATGAGTTCTGCATTGCATCTGGTTCATTTAGGGCACCAGCTACATGTGTAAAGGGTGTGGTTATGATTATCGGTGGAAATGCTGTGGTGGGAGGCATTTGGGTAGAACCAAGACAGCAACATCCCGGAATTAAACCGACCCCTTGCTGGGCACTGGGTGGCGTATCACCCAGACAGCTCGGGTATCAGGGACCCCATAAAAACTTCAGCGCGTCCTGCCACTACCTGGCAACCACACGTGAGAGTCAGCTGTGTTTTAAGGGTTCCCACAGTTTGACGGCATCTGTTTCCTTGATGAAATTGCCTCTCAGAGAGCAATTTCATCTGGAAGAACCTGGGAATCTCGTGAAGCAACAAAATGACCTTTGACTTTCCTTCCTCAGTGGAAGGTCAATTTTCTAAAGTCCTAATAAGGTGTATCTGTGTGAAAGGAAATTAAAGCTCCTTTGTGATTTCATCCCAGGTCAACTGCCTTCACACTGAGGAGCACACATTCCTGGGGGACAGAGACTTTTTAGGGGGTACACAGGCAGGGGGAGCGTCAGTGAAATTCATTTTCAGAAATTCAACTTCTATTTTTTATGCATTTCAAACCTGTGGACCACCAGTTCCCTATCACCACCTGCCCAATGCAAGGAGCCTTTACATTCGAGAAGCAAGATGAGCTTATGATCAATCCTGCATTTCACTCAGGTACATTACCTCGGGGTGTAAAAACAAAGAGGCAATTGGAGAATGCAGCCCTCCTGCAAGAGAATAAAGAGAGCAAAGTTGAGAGCATCTCAGTAAGAAACATTCAAGTGGGCAATGCCTTCCTTCCTCCGGAAGACCTGGTAGGGCTCCCATCTAAAACTTAGCACCCACCTTTATTCGAATTTGAAAATAAAGTCACACTTTTCTGATCGAATGTGTGATGGCTATCTGTCTGGCTTGGCCAAAACAACTGGCTTTGCCCACGGGTTATGTGGCAGGTGTTTTCCATAGATTAATGAGTTAAATCTGCAAATGCAAGATTTAGATTAACATATTTAAAGCATGCATACAAGAGAAGATAAGTCCTTTGCAAGAAACTTGTGGGGAAAAAATGTAGGTGTTAACTTGAACTGGGACCTAGAATTTTATAAAACATTTCAGGGGCTACATGTGCTAACAGGGTCACTCCCTAAGACAAACCGACTTAATTCAGTTTCATAAACATTCACAAAAAGTGTGGCGTGTCTGCCATCTCTAAAACATGACCAGTGAACAGAACTCAGCCTGCAGCCTCAGGCTGCCTACCACCCAGTTGGGAACCAAGACAACGAACACAAGACAGAATGGGTGAGACACGGGAATGTGGGATTCGTTGGATGCGGGAATAAGTGGAGGCAGTTAGAGGTCATCCTGGGTATGTGGCATTTCAGTTGGGTTTGAAGGGTGGGCGGGATTTCAAGAGGCAGAAGAAATTTAAGGGGGAGATCAGCATGAGCAATGTCAGAGTTAAGAAACTTAGAGAAACCGTGAATTGTTTATTTTGACCAAGACTCGTGTGTGTGTGTGTGTGTGTGTGTGTGTGTGTGTGTGAGAGAGAGAGAGAGAGACAGAGAGAGACAGAGAGAGAGACAGAGAGAGGGAAGGAGGAAATAAACAGAGTTTTAAGTAGATAACAACTGCAATTAGGAACAGTTGGGAGTTATTAAAGGTTTCTGAGCAGAGAAAAGATAAAATCAGCACTTGGCTGTGGAAGGAAGTCCTGGCAGGCCTGTCCAGGGTGAAGTGGAGGTGGGAGACACTGGCAGGTGCTAACCTCAGGTGAGGAAGAGGAGACCTGAGCAGGAGATAGGAGGGCTCTGGAGGAGAGAGAAACAGCAGGCCTCGGACTTACTGGGTGCAAAGTCAGGGACGATCCAGGCTTCAAGCCTGCGTGAAAAAGAAGATGGGAGGAGGACCAGATCTAGAAGGGATATTACTACATTTTTTGTTATATAAAGCATGAGGGGTTCTCAGATCACCCAGATGGAAATACTCATCCAGCCAATAATCGTAGACTAAAAAGATGGACAGGTTCCAAAGAGAATGAAGTTCAGATAAGAGACTAAGATAAGATTTGGGAACCAACTCCCTAGAACCTTGCTGGGACTCACTCCCAGACATTCTGATGTAATTGACGAAGAGGGGACCATTTGGGAGGGGAAACGTCCTACACCTTATAATACATCCACATAAGTATCAGCATGCAGAGTGCTTTGTTACAGAAAGCAAGGATTGGAAAGATTTGCCTTCTATCTAAAGTCCGGGAGCCACTGGGAAAGATGTGAGCCAATTTATGATCCCTGTCCTTAGGAAGAGAATGAAAGTGAGCTGCAAGTGGTTCAAATGCAAAGAACATGGAGAAATTCATAGAAGGAAGACTTCAAAACCAATAGTCCTGTCTGCCACACTTTCCACATGTTAAAGATTAGCAGGGGTTGCAAGACTCAGGGGCATACCTTCCAATTACTTCTGTGTTATCACTTATTAATAGGAACCCCTGGATTCTTGCTTCTTGATCTGGATTGCCAACTCAGAGATGCCCGTAGTTGTGCCTCAAAGCAAGCTCGTGTGGGCAAATGAGCAGCTACAGGATAAAAACCAAGAAAAAAATATATATAGTGATATGTGTATGTAATATGTGTGTGTGTGTGTGTGTGTAGATATACATATGTAGATATGTATATATCTACTAAATACACACACACACACACAGACTTGCACATGAACACAGACATATACCCAGGGGCTCAAATTTCAATATTCTTATTCTGACAAGATAACTAATACACCCAAAGTACATAAAAACCTATGGATAACTTCTCCAGTTTTAAAGCAGGCACATGTGTAATCATCGTCTAGGCTGCGAAAGAGTCAGGGACCCTTGACCTGAGCCTGGGGCAGAGTAAATATTTGCTATTATATACATGTTTTATTGTTGTTATTATCAATTGAGGGATATGTAAACATTTTCAGTGATGCTGAGATTCTCAATATTTATGGGGTGTTAGCCATGTGCCAGGCACAGTGCAGAGGTCTGAGACCATAACCATGAACTAGGCAGGCACTGCCCACCCCGCAGAGAGCTTACAGTGTTTGAACCACCAGGACGGTAAATGGTTCACATGCAAAGTGTGAGGGGCTCTCGGGTTACCCCGGAGGAAATACCCAGACAATAATCATAGACTAAAGATGGAGATGCTCCATCAGACTGGCTTGATGCATTTGAGATGAAGGCTAGCTTCACGGAATTAGAGCCAAAAAGGAGAAGTGAAGGAACCAGAGGCGGGTCCAGTGGGGGAGGTGGTGGCTGACGGGGTGGGAGGGGTGGCCTGGAAAATGGCGGATGAGCTAGGGGACTGAATGCATACAAGTGTCAGATGAGAACAGTGGTGGCAGGGGCTGCACTGAGCCTCAGCGAGCGAGGTGACCAACATGCCCCAGTTTGCCAAGGACTGTCCTTGTTTTCAAACTGTCAGTGTCCCAGCAAACCCATCCATCCCCAGCAAACCAGGATGGAAGGGCACGGGGCCAGGACTGGCAGATCTGAGGGTCCCATGGGAGCCAGTCCCCTGAGGTGCAGAGGAGGATGAGAACTGGCCAGCAGGAGGCTGGAGGGCCATGGGGTCTGGAACTCACAGGGCCTAACAGGCCTGAGCCAAGATTTGAGCCCCCAGTTAAAAGGCAGCAGGAGGCTACTTTTGGGTTTTCACTGGGCAGAACAACCTGTTCCCATACGGAACACTCTGGCCTGGAAAGGAGACGGCCGTGTGCTTGCTCCCTTCTCCCTGCCTCTCTCCCTCAACCTTTAGTCTTCTGTCCCTTCCTCTCCATCCTCCGAGGGAGGTTCCAGCCCTCCCAGGCTGCTGACGCGGAGCTCAGCCTCCTGGAACGTCTGTCTCAGGCAGGTGATGCCGGTCTTTCCCAGAGGGCTCAGGAGCCCTCGCTGGTGCATTGGCAACTCGGCAAAGAACTTTCATGTCTGATCAGTACACACACTCGCAACTCTTATTTTACAGCTTCTCCACTCTTTCCTCCATCATCAAGGTGTAGATTGAAGACTACAATCAACCCTCATGATGCCCAGCATATAATAGGAACTCAATGAACACTTGCTGAAAACTGGGTATTTTTTTAAAAACTGGCCTCATCTCTAAATCCGATATAGTTTCCCTTGAATAAGAATGGTTCTCAACACGGTAAGTGGCCCTAACTAGTCAGAGTGGACAGTTTGCAATTTTTCTCAAATTTTCTGCCGCTATTTCTACAAAATACTGACAGAGTGGCTTGATGTTGTCATTTGAGAATTGCTTGGGATGAAGACTAGTTTCTGCAGGCACGCAAGCTTATTCAAAATAAGCCCATGTAACTATTTCCCTGCAACTCTCTCCTGCTCTTGCTCCTGCTCAGGCCCAGCCTCACCCCAAAGCCAGCAGGGCTCGAGCAGGACCTGACTCCGGCTCTTATTTCAGGAAGGTAAGGTCACGCCAGAGCATCAATGATAGGGCAGGCCTTCTTGTTCCAGCCGTCCTTGCTCAAAACCCAGGGAGAGGTTTTCCATTAATATCCTGGCTAAATCCTAGCACACCATGTCCAGCTGGTCAGCATTCCTTAGATGAACTTGGCCTCCCCACCGTAAATGTTTGCTGGAAGCATGCAAAAGGCCCCGGGGGATTTTGGCCTCGTACTGGTCCAGACCCCCTCTGCTTCTCTGCTCCAACTGCAGCTCTTCACAATGACACGCACGCAAACACACACCACAGATCCCATCTGACTCCTGTCCAGGCTGCTGTCACTCATATCCAGCAACCTTTGAGTGACCACACTTCCGGCTGTGCCGGTCCAGCCAACCTCAGCCCTGCACCTGTACCGGGGCCCCCATACTCACCCACTGGTCTCTTGATTAAGAGACTCTACCTGAGCTCCCTGTACTGACCTCCCAGGATCAAAGACCCTCATGACCTGCTCTCCACTAACCTTCCCACCAGATAAGACAGATCATTCACAGCCCAACTCAAACTATATTTCACTCCCTGTTTTTAATCTGAGCCAACAAATACAAAACCAAGATTTTTTTTCCTTAACCACTGCCATTATCAAGGAGCTAATGGCATGAGTTTTAAAGTCAGGTGAGGTATGGATTTCTTAAAACATTAAGAAGTTTTCGGGAACACACACTCACACTGAGGGGGATGGCGACAGCCAGGCATGATTTTGCCCTGAATTCTCAGCCAAGATGTTTTCAGAAAGAAGCAGTGAATTGTGTCAATCATTTCCAGAAAACTAGCTGCTATCCAAAAAGGTGTATTGCTAACTCAGGTAACAGGTCAGGAGCTGCTGATTGAAGAAGTAGACTTTTTGTATTTAGTGATTCAGAGGCTCATGTTCCTGTTACTCTATGACTCCTCCATTCCTTAAAGCCTGGCTTCTGAAAAGTGGTCTGAGCATGGGCAGCACTGCCATCCCTGGGAGCTTGTTAGAAATACAAGATCTTAGGCCCTGCCTTAGACCCACTATACAGGCACCGCATTTAAGAAGATCCCCAGGTGTGGGTGACTCATACACATGGAAGTTTGAGAAGACTGCCCTAGAACCTCAGAGCCCCTGCACCGGCCTGCAGAAAGGGAAAAAGGGCATGGAGTGAGGACAGCCCCTTCTTTGCTTCATTGAAGTCTCAAATGACAGGTCACTCCCAATCCCACTCCATTGGTGAGAACAAGTCACATGGCCACAACTGGACACAAGCACTCTGGGAAATGTAGTTCCTGACTGGGCAGCTGTCTGACAGTTACCACTCCACATTATGGAGTTGGGAGGATAGATGTTGGTGGACAGACATCTCTGATGCTCACACTTCCTCAATGAGCAGGTGACCAGAGGGGAAACACTACTTTGACAGCAAATACCAGCCCCTACACCAGGCCAGCCACCACATGTATACACGGAGGAGAAACAAGTAGGGCTCTAGTAACAGAGAATGCATCATGGTGAGAGTTTCAGAATTGAATACTCAGGTCCTCACAAGTGCAGGAATCACAACAAAGGGACTGCAAAGAGGAGAAAACTTGGTCAAGGTCAGGAGCAGTAACAAACAATGAGGAAATTAGCATTTAGTCAGCATGAGCTGTGTGCCCAGCACTTTTACATATGCTGTTCAGTTTTATCCAGAAAGCAGCATATGTTCACAACATTCTCCCCATTCCTCCAAAACTGCTTTTGTTAAGACCACACTGTCTCATCCCAGGACTTCCCGTAAAGCTACGCAGTACATCTCAATGTTGGCACAATTAATATTTCGGGCTGCATAATTCTTTACGGTGGGAGGCTCTCTTATGCATTGTAGAGTGTTCAGTAACATCTCTGACCTCCACCCACAATTATGACAACCAAAACTGTCTTCAGACTTGTCAAATTCCCTGGGATGTGGCAGGGTGGGAAGGGGGCAAAATTGTCCCCAGCTGAGAACCACTGAGCTACAACAATCAAAACAGTACGGTATTGGCAAATGACAGACACACAGATCAATGGAACAGAATAGAGAGCCCAAAAACACATTCATATTTATACGATTAATTTACAACAAGGCTCAATGGCAATTTATTTTTTTTATTTTATTTTTTTAAAGATTTTATTTATTTATTCGACAGAGATAGAGACAGCCGAGGAGAGAGGGAACACAAGCAGGGGGAGTGGGAGAGGAAGAAGCAGGCTCATAGCGAAGGAGCCTGATGTGGGGCTCGATCCCATAACGCCGGGATCACGCCCTGAGCCGAAGGCAGATGCTTAACCACTGTGCCACCCAGGCGCCCCTCAATGGCAATTTAAAGGAGGCAGAATAGTCTTTTCAATACCTAGTCACTTATAAAAAAATGTACCTTGAAGCATACCTCACACTGTATACAGAATTTAACTCAAAATGGATCACAAACCTAACTGTAAAACCCCAAAGTTTAAAAGACACTTTTAAAATTAGAAAAAAAAGTCACAGACTGATAGAAAATATTTGCAAAACAAAAATTTCATAAAGGAGTGGTACACTGAATATATAAAAGTCTGAAAATTGAAAAATAAAAAACAACTCAATTTATAAAAGGCATGAAATATTTGTAGATACTTCACCAAAGAAGATATACAGAAGGCAAATAATTGCATAAAAATATGCTCAACATTATAAGCAAAATATGTCAGAGAAAGACAAATGCCATATGATTTCACTCATATGTGCAATTAAAGAAACAAAACAGATGAACAAGGGGGGATAAAAGAGAGGCAGACCAGAAAACAGACTCTCAGCTATAGAGAACACACTGAGGGCTGCTGGAGGGGTCGTGGGTGGGGGGACAGGCTAAACGGGTGACGGGTATTAAGGAGGGCACTTGTGGAGATGAGCACTGGGTGTTGTATGTGAGTGATGAGCCACTCAATTCTACACCTGAAACTAATATCACACTGGATGTTACCTGACTAGAATTTAAATAAAAACTTGAAAAAGAGAAAAAAGAGATATACTCAATATTATTAGTCACTAGGGAAATGCATATTATAATCCCAAAGAGATAACACAACACACCTACTAAAGTGACTAAAATTTTAAAATTGACGTGCATGGATAGTGAGAGTGCAAAATGGAGAACAGGTGGCAGTTTATCATACAGTTAAAATACATTTGCCATATGACCCTGCAAGCCCACTCTGAGGCACCTACCTGATAGCGAATAAAACCCATGTTCACATAAAAACCTGTCTGTGAACTTTTATAGTGGCTTCATTCTCATCTGCCAAAGAAAACCAAAGCTGGAAACAACGCAATGCCCGTCAACTTGTGAACGGATAACACAGTGGTGACCCCATGCACTGGAATACTACTCAGCAATAAACAGACCGATCCGCTGTCACACCGCAGCACGATTGAGGTCTGACGCACGCGGCTGGGTGGACGAGCCCAGGCTCAGAGGGCTACATAATGTGTGGTTCCATCTTTATGACTCCGGAGGCCAGAAAAGACAGTGGTAGCCACAGGCTATTTGGGGGGGGGGAGGTGTTGACCACAGGAGCCCCAAGGGAACTTTCTGGGTGGCAAAGCCGGAGGGAAATTTCTGTGGTGACAGTTACACAACTCCATGCATTGTTCAAAACTCACAGAACTCTACACTACAAAGGGTGAATTTCACTGATGTGAATTGTACCTGAAACAATTATATATAAGATTTCTATTTAGACTTTTAGAAAGAAAATTAATCACATAAGAACTTGAATAAAATGCTATGATTATAAGAAAACACAAGTCAGATCCTGTCATTCCCCTGCTGAGGCTCGGCGTCCAACATCCCCTTCACACACACCTGACTTCCTGTCCTTCCACTCTCCTCGGCTACACTGGTTTCCTTGCTCTTCCTGAAACATTCTCTTTCTCTTTATAGGAACGCTCTTCCTTTTGAAATCTGCATGGCTTCCTCCCTCACTTCCCTCATGGCCTTTGTGCAAATGTCACTTTATCAGAGAGATCTTTCCTGATCTGTCTCTGTCTCTTTCAATATTCCTTCTCCCCCTTACTCTGCTTTGTTTTTCTCCGTAGTACTCCCCGTGCATATATTTTTATTTTTTATTTTTTTAAGAGAGAGGGAGAGAGAGGGGTGGAGGGAAGGGCAGAGGGATAGGGAGAGAGAGAATCTTAGGCAGCCTCCATGCCCAGCTCCAGCCCAACGTGGGGCTCCATTTTATGACCCTGAGATCATGACCTGAGCCAAAGTCAAGAGTCCAATGCTTAACTGACTGAGACACCCCAGGCACCCCTCATGCATTTATTTTTTATTTTCTGTTTGCACGTACTAGACTATAAACTACTTTATCTTTATCTGCTTTTATCACCTTAGTCTCCTAAGACAGTTCCTGAAACATGGTGCTTCATAAACACTGGTTGAATGAATGCATAAATAGATGAGTGGGTGCAGGGGTGGAGAGAGGGACAGAGCCGGGCAAGGGAGCGAGGAAGGAAGGGAGAGAGGAAGGTATGGGTGGAGTGGGTGTTGGGGTTGAATGAATATTCTCTTTTAGAGGATTTGAAGACAGAACATGAAGTGAGACTAGGCAGCAACTGTAACAATAGAAACAGACACAAAAGAAACCAATTTAGCGAAAAGATGAAATGCTAAATTAGGAGCCACAGCTACTTGCTTTTCTGAAGGACGGTTGCGTCACCAGAATGGCTGTTGAGCATGCATACGGTAAACAAATATCACAGTCTCCTAAACCGCATCCCCTCCTCCCAAATCGCCTCTCCTCTGTCTTCTTTACGTCCTTGAGTGTCCCTACAACAAACCCACATGGACTAAGACACCCCACATGTGTCACTCACTCAAAGACCCTAACCACCCAGCACTCATCCCACACTCTCTGTGGTGGACTCAGGCGTCCACGGTTTGCCCTGCTAATAAAAGAGTACCCCGTGCAGGTCTCCAAGGGCAGGAGCCAGAGAGGAAAGCCACTCTCCTGCCAGCCTCAAAGCAGTGTGACAACAGAATTCTGTGCCCCCGAGGAGACCCCGACAGCCAGCCCCTACATTGGGACAACTTGTCTCATCGTGCTTCACACCTTGCTTTGGTTGGGCATCCTCTATCCTCCCAACTCTTACCCCGACTCCATTCTGACTCTCTTTTTTCTGATCTCCTTCCCTGAAGCCCTTCCACGGAACCCTCTGAAAATCACCAGCAAAATCGCAATAGCCTTCAAACCTGAACTTGCCTGAATCTTTGCGCTATCACTGGAACCTGCCTTCCCCTGTAGATACTGTTTCCCCTGGAGCCTCTCAAGTCATAGATGTTTTTTCTACCATTTCTCTCGTTCCATGGGAATCTCTTGCATCTCATTACCACTCTCAGCCCCTTCTCCATCCTCCTCCCTAAAATGCCTGTCTTGAATCTCTCTTGTCATATGACTCAACCATAGGGATCCTCTCTCCTTTTCTGATACACGCATTCACTGCTATCAGCCTCCCTCTCAGCACTGCTTTTGCTGTACCACAGTAAGTTTTCACGTGCTTCAAAATATTTTTTAAAATTTCTCTTGTGGCATCATCTTTGACCCATGTGTTATTTAACCTCCAGCTATTTTGAGATTTTCCAGGTTATCTTTCTGCTACTGATTTCTAGCTTAATTCCATGTGGTCTGAAAATATGCTTTGTAAGATTTCTATTCTTCTGAATTTGTCAAGGTATGTTTTATGGCCCAGACTGTGGTCTATCCCGGTTAAGTCTTCCATGTGAGTGTGCAAAGAACGAGTATTTTGTTGTGGCTAGAAGAGGTAGATCCAGTTGACTGATGGTACTATTCAGTTCAACTACGTCCTTACTGATTTTCTCCCTGCTGGATCTGACCTAGCTTAAATTCCATGGCCATTGACCATACTCCCTCCATTGCACCTTGCCCTTCTCTGCTTCTGTGTATTCACTTACGCAAAGCACAAACGTGACTCAGTACAGCTCTCTGCATATGCCTTGCCTTCTCTCCACACAAGCTGGCTGTGGTTGGAGAAAACCACCTACCACTGCTGAATGGTCTCTCTCAAAATTCATGACCTCTAACCTCAGGTGGGCCTAGCATATTGCCGAGCCAAAAGACTGACATTCCCTGATCCATTCCCAAGGACGACCTATTCCCATCCCACTTTTGTGAATGGCTGTTTTATACCTTCCCATTTCTCTTCAAATCATTAACACCTCCTCCCTAACCCTTACTCTCTGCAAATGACCTCGCTTCCTAGTTCACTGAGAAAGTAGAAATCCCCATCATCATATCTACACTTGTATTTGTGCCCATACACTCTGCCTCCAGGCCTTTTACCATGAATTGCTTGTCTGTGCCTATAGCAAATGCCATCTCCTTCACGTATGCACTACATTCTTCTTGCTTATTCAATAGTCCAGCAATTCTTTCTTTCTCCTGCATCATTCATTTGTCCCTCTCTTTGATCTTTCTTATCAGCACATAAACTGCTTTTCTTTAAAAATGACAGGTATTTTATTCCTTGGGGCTCTGCATTTGATTTTTCCTCTGGGGAAGATGCTGTTTCCAAGACAGCCGCATGCCTCTCTCCCTCTCCTTCCCAGATTCTTACCCAAATGACACCTCTCAGGGATACCCTCTCTAGCCCACCTGTCTAAAACTGCAAGCCTTTGCGGTGCACATGGCCTAGGGTGACTCTCAATGAGCCACGTCCTTGTAGAATCCCACTCCCAGTGGCTGAGGGCAGAACCTGTTACTTGCTTCTAATAAAATGTAGCAAAGGTGTCACTTCTTGATTAGGTTATAGTATATGGCAAGTGTTAGACTGTCACCCATAAATATATTACATTGTAGTAGACCCCATCTTAGCAGAGTAGAACATGAGCTTTTCCTTACTGGCTTGAAGAAGTAAGCTGCCATATTGTGAGAGGCCAGCTGGAACTGGGAGGCTCTGAGGATCCAAAGGCAGCTTCCAGGGGACAGCCATTAAAGAGCCGCAGCTCTTCGTCACACAGCCGTAAGGAACTAAATTCTGCCCAGAGCGTGGGTGAGCCTAGAAGAAGAGTATTCTCCAGTTAATTCTCCACACGAGAATTCAGCCCAGCTGGCACCTTGAGTGCAGCCTTGTGAGACCATGAGCAGAGGACCCAGTTAAGCCCAGAGTCTCAGACCCACAGAAACTTGTGACATAGTAATGTATGTGTTGTTTTAACTGCTAAGTTTATAGTAATTCATCATGCAGAAAAATAGAAAACTAATACATCCTCAAACGTTGTTACCCTTTTCTGCTTCTTCTTTTGCCTTATCACTTTCACTTATTTAACATTTTCTATTTATAGCTTGTTTATTGTCTGCACTTCCCCCTCTACTCTCGAACACAACTTCCACTAAGACAGGGATTCTTGTCAAGTTTTTTTCCCACCATTATATTCTCAGTGGCTTGAACAATCTCAATAAACGTTTGTTGATTGAATGAATAAGTGAATGAATGGTAAGTCTTGTTACCTGAGCAGAGGAATTCATTAAGGTCATAGATATCTCAGGTAAGAAATGAGAGGGAAGGTATGTACTGTGTTTAACTTGTTATTATGGAAATGTTCAAGTAACAGCTTCTTACTAGTCTGGCTTATTCCAGGGGTAAATTATAAATTCTTACAGCAGCATTCTTCAACCTTTTGACTTGACTCACACTAAAAAATACATTTCATGGGGTACCTGGCTGCCTTAGTCAGTGAAGCATGCAACTACTGATCTTGGGGACGTGAGTTCGAGCCCCACGATGGGTGTAGAGATTACTTACAATTAAAAAAAAATACATTTCACATTATGTGTCAATACACACATATAGCCACATAAATAACGGCAACAAAAGTTTCACAAAATAGTACTTATCTTTATAACAGGCTCTGACGGTTTCCCATTCCACTTCATTCTGTTGTAGTTCATTTTTAAAAAACTGGATAAAACCCACTGACAGGTCCTAGAGAAACGCTCTGGGCAGTTCTCCAAGAAGACCAATCCTCTGTGTTGTCAAGCATCTCCCAGGATTGGATTGCGATGAATCTGACATTGTTCTTCCGGGTGAGTCTGGCAAGGGCATCCTGGGTGCTGCCTGGAAAGCACAACCGTGTGCCTTAGTAGACAGGAGAGCTGAGGGGCAGGGCTGGCATTTTCTTGTGAAACTGCAAATGAGTGTGTCTGACTCGAGAGTGGCCACCCTCTGCTTGCAGCTGGGCCACAGGAATGCACAGGGCTGAAGCTCACCGTCATGTCTACACAAGTGCTCCTACATTTCAGAGACTACAAAATCCAAATGACTGTTACTAGTCTTTAATCATGGGCGTGTCTCAGATGCCTAAATGGTCCCTGAGTCACTGGCCTTTGGTACTTGAATTCCTGACTGTAAAGTGGTTTTCAAAATCACTAAAACGTTAGCCATCTTACGTGGTTCCAAATGGCATAACTTGTGAAGCTAATGCAAAATTATGGCAAAGCACTTTTCATACAGCGTGAACTAATCAGTGCGCCCAGAAAAGCCGATGCTGATGAAGTGCCATTAAGTTATGGCATAAAATGCCACCTGCAGGTAAATCTGGGTCTAATTTGCCTTTTTGCAAGTAGTTTTCTATTTATTTGAATGTGAAATGAATCCCCAGGATGGGTAGATGATAAAGATGCTGCCCCTTCAAGACTGATTTGATTTTAAATGTATTTGTTCTTTTGTTTAAGCATGTGGTTCAAGAGAAATTTTTTAAATCCCTTCTTAATTAGCTCAGCAGGGCAGCCAGGAGGAAAATGCCTGAGAGCTTACTCCCTTGCTGTCCCTGCACCCACCACTCTGCTTGCTGGTTAAGGGGCCAAGGTAAGGAAGGTCAGTGACCAGAAGACAAAGAACACACAGAGATCAAGAGTAAATGAAGGCTATCTGGAGCATTTCTTTTTGGCTCACCTCCCTTACCTTTCCTGTGGGCTTGGACCTGTTTACTGTGATTTCTTCCCTAGGGTCAGATGGCCTCATCTCTCTTCACTTTTGTTTCCATTAAAGCATTCCCGCCGTGTTTCTCACTCCTGTGGGATAATACTAAATTTAATGGATTTTGCTAAGGTAACACTTTCTGTCACCATGAGAAAGCAACAGCCAAATTCACAATGTAGGAAAATCTATGGAACAAATGACCCGATATTTCTACCATATGAGTATCATGGGGGCTGGTAGGGGGAGGGGGATAAAGGTGCATCAGGAAGAAAGGAGGAAGAGTTGTTATGAAATAAAAGGAATAAGGGACATTATTAATCAGGTTTAATTTTGTCTCAAAGTAGACACAAAGAGTATATTGAATTCCTGATTGCCCATCACCCGGCTTCAACATGTATCAATATTTTGCTCTTTTTGCTTCAGTTATGCACTTCGATTATTTGTGTGTTTTGTGAAGGATTTTAAAATAAAACCCAGAGTTCATATTATTTCACCCAGAAATACTTCAGTGTGTACAGAAATATACTGGCAAAGTCTGAGCCTTTAAAGAGGTTTTGACTGAGGGTACTCTGCTGGACGTACCCCATGACTCTAAATGAGGGTTTGCTCTAAGAATACTATTTTTTTAAAAGATTTTATTTACTTATTTGAGAGAGAGGGAGAGGGAGCACAAGCAGGGGGGAGGGGCAGAAGGAGAGGGAGACGCTAACTCCCCTCTAAGCAGGGAGCCCGATGCAGGACTCAATCCCAGGACCCTGACATCGTGACCAGAGCAGCGGAAGGCAGACGCTCAATCGACTGAGCCCCCCAGGCACCTGCTCTAAGAACATTATCGACATTTATAAAAACACATTGTTCTATACAAACTCTCAGGATAAAATTCCTTCTGGATTTAGCTTAGGAGAAACTCTACAATTTCTCACCAGAACACTGAAAATTCAGTACATGATCAAATTTTTCTTTATATGAAACCTGCTAGGAAGCTTAAAGACAAATCTCTGGCCAATCATGGCATCTATCTACGTTCTGTAATATGAAATTTTGTATTAACGTCATTCCCAGCTCTGATAGTTTCCTTGCCTTGCTGTTCCTTTCTCTTTCTCATCTGCTGCAAATGTGGGTTACCTTACTGTATTTGTATATCCCTGTAAGCAGATGTGTGCTGGTGAATGTTTCATAACTGGTTCTCTGGGGGGAAAAAAGCATATCTAAACACAAATTTATTACAAATTTTGCAGCTATGATGTCTCACCCATAATAAGTGAATAATAGTAAAATACACAATACTCTTTATTATAAAATTCGTGCAGCCAAATGATTCTCATAGAATGCTTTTGTGATTTTTGTCAAACTGTTTATCCATAGCTAACCTATGGTTTCAATCAATCAAGAATAGTTCAAACATGAATGTTCGTTGATATTTTTACTTACTTGAACAAGGAAGATGAAAGTAAAACAATGAAAACCTGTGTTGTGGGCTAGAACTTCACTTTTTCCTCGTGATGTGAGCGGCTTTTTGCTAAACTGGTTATTTGTTTTCAAATATTGGAAGAATATTTGCTCAGGTTTTTTGTGCTAATAAGAGTATGACTATAGACATGACATACTTTTAAGTTTACTCTGTACTGTTACCGTTCTACCCACTCTTTTACAAAGTGTAGACAATCAATAAAGCAATAAGTAAAACCTTGATTTTTAGTGTTTGCCCATTCCCATGGTGTAAATTCGCCCACCACGGCCAATTTCAAGGTGCCAGCATGGGGGTGCTGAATGCGGATTTAGGAAGAGATGTGCAGAGATGCCTGGGTGGCTCAGTCGGTTAAGCATTTGCCTTTGGCTCAGGTCGTGATCCCAGGGTCCTGGGATCGAGTCCCACAGTGGGCTCCTTGCTCAGTCGGGAGCCTGTTTCTCCCTCTGCCTGCCGCTTCCCCTGCTTATGCGCGCGCTCACTCTCTCTCTGACAAATAAATAAATAAATCTTTAAAAAAAAGAAAAAAAAAAGGAAGAGATGTGCAGTAGGGACACCATTATGTAGCATTTTCATCACGTAGGTGCAAAGGACATAAATAACCTCAACAGTATAAGGAACGGTGAAACAGAATTAGGTGATAAATTTGAGTATTTATTACTTTTATTTTTAATATAATTATTTAACTTTAAATGTCTGGATTTTAATTTTTAATAATGGCTGTTTAACAAACAACTTGCAAGATCCCTAGAAATTTAACAATAAATTTCTCACAAGCCAACACAAGATGACTGCAGCATACCACTGTCTGTAAGCCAGCTAAAATAATTTTGGAACTAGGTGGGCATGAAAAATGAATAGATCAACACACTTGTAGGGATTCCTCTTGTGGTAGGATTATGGATTGCTATTATAAAATCCCCCTGTGAGAATACAGGTCCTGGGTTAATGATAACAAACATACTTTTTAAAGTATTGCTAAATTATTTATAATAGCCAAGACATAGAAACAATGTGGTGTGTGTGTCTATATATATATGTATATGCATATATATATATATACATATATATATATATATATATATATACACATATTCGTAATGGGATATTATTCAGCCATAGAAAAGAAGGAAATCCTGCCATTTGCAACAACATGGATGGACCTAGAAGGCATTAAGTCAGGCAGAGAAAGACAAATACTGCATGATCTCACCTCTACATGAAATCTAAAAAACCCAACTCAAAGAAACAGAGACTGGATTGCTGGTTGCCAAAAGGCGGGGTGGGGGCGAGTGGCTGGTGAGTAGGGGAGCTGGAGTTGGAATTGGGTGAAGGTAGTCAAAAGGTACAAATTTCTAGTTATAAAATAAATAAGTTCTGGGTATGTAACATACAGCTTGGTGACTATATTAACAATGCCATTTTATATATTTGAAAGTTGCTAAGAGTAAATCTTAAAAGTTCTCATTACAAAGAAAAAAAAATCTTTGTAACCAAGTGAGATGATGGATGTTAATTAAACTTAATAATCATTCCGTAATATAAGCATACATCAAATAATCATGTTGTACACCTTAAATGTATGCAATGTTATATGTCAATTATATCTCAATAAATTGGGAAAGAAATGAAATTAAGTATTGCTGAGCTAAAATGAAAACATGGGAAATCACTCAGGTTCAAGGGGCAGAATATCAGCAGTGAGCTAAAACCAGGCCAGTAAACAGTAAATAGAAAACAAAACCAAAAATAACCCGTAAACCAAAACCAAACAGAGCAAAAGCACTGTTTGCCCTATGTAGGTTGATGCTTCTACCAGTGCAGAGAACTGTAGAGATTTGGCCTATGCAGAGTCGGGGGGCCAGGCGGGGGGGGGTAGGGGTGAACCTAAGACTCTGGCACTGAGCCAGGACCCCTAGGAGGAATACAACCTGTGAGAAAGGGTAAGACAGGAAAATAATTCACCTCCCAGCAGAGGAAGTCTACACAGAATTTGAACTGTCTCCATCCAAACTGTAGGGGGAAAAAAGGTGAATAATATTTTCTCAGAATCTGCATCCTTAGGCCCTATTTCACCCTGGGATGGAGAGTACATTTACCTAATCCATGCTATCAAGCTTTCAGATAAAAATTAAAACAAGGGGATCTGCTGGGGACAGCCACAGTGGTCACTCTGCGCTCTCCTCCCCCCACCCAAGCTGTTCCTGCCTGGTTCTTTCCCAATTGGAACCTCGGCAGTGGTCACCTCCTGAGGCTGCAGGGACCCTTGCCCGGCTGCCGGTACCATGCCTCCTGGGCCTGCTCCCCACTCAGAGCAAGACCAAGAGCCAGGGATAAGCCGAACCGAAGCTGCCTGGAACCTGGGCGCAAGGGGTGCTATCCTGGAAGGCTTCCTGGAGGAGCCGAAAGTAAAGGATGAAATCAGCACTCCCTCTATGCAGAAGTTAGTATTTTCATTTGGCCTAACTTTCTTCTTTTCATAATGATTATTTTCTTACTAATCGTGTGTAGCACTCCTTCCCCCAGCTCATGCCACTGTGGCTGTGACCCTGATCTCCTCTAGAACAACCCGTGGCTCCCCCTGACAGGCACATTACTCCAAAGCCCTCAGCTCTTGCACAGATGCCCTTCTTTTCAGCCTCTTTCACACCCACTCCACCTGCTGCAAACACCTCCTCCAGAGGGTCTCATCACCACCCCCTGGAACCCAGCAAGAATGTGCAGAAGTGCTCAAAGAAATAGCTGGATTCCCTGGTGTCCACTACCCCTCTCACTGCAAACCCCCTCCCCTGAGCTATTTGGCAGCTCACAGTATGCCCCGCCCCCCTGAAAAACAAAACCAATGCAATATCTAAGAGCTCCAGACTTCATTTTTTATTTTTCTATTCTACTCTTCCTCAAGCATCAATAACCTGTAAGGGTACTGTGGCTGACCTGGTTAAATGCACACACCATGGGGGGACCGGCCCAAATCTGCTCATGTGTTCCTAGAAGAGTGGTCTCTTCTCTTAACTTATTCCTTCTCCCTCCCCTTAGCGATTATAAAGGTTAAAAAAAAACAAAAATGAAAATTAAGTGGTGCCGGGTTGGTAGCACCACATAATGCCTGAGCAGAAGCAAGCACAGTTCTCTGGAAGAACAAATTAAGTTCAATCAAACCGGATCCCTCGGGTAAAAATTACCAAATACAGAAGGAAATAAATCAACACGGGTGGGAGTCAGCGGTAACAACACATAAAAGATTTGCGTCTCGAAGAACCTCAGATATCAGAGCTACTGGAAACAAAATTATGATATGTGAAATGTTTAAAGGAAAAGATGGAATCAGAAAAGGATCAAGAAACAGAAAACCAGGAAGATCTGAAAATGATTCCTAAGAAAATTTTAGAAAAGAAAAATATTAAAAATAAAAACATGGGATCATGGGGGTGCCTGGGTGGCATAGTGGTTAAGCGTCTGCCTTCGGCTCAGGGCATGATCCCGGAGTCCTGGGATCGAGCCCCACATCAGGCTCCTCCGCTGGGAGCCTGCTTCTTCTTCCTATTCCCCCTGCTTGTGTTCCTTCTCTCTCTGGCTGTCTCTCTCTCTTTCAAATAAATAAATAAAAAATCTCTAAAAAAACCCCAAAAAAACAAGGGATCATGGAACACTACATCAAAAACTAATGATGTACTGTATGGTGACTAACACAACATAATAAAAAAATAAAAATAAAAACAAGGGAAAAAATAAAATGAAATAAAAACAAGGGGTGCCTGGCTCAGTCAGTAAAGCGTCTGACTTCAGTTCAGGTCATGATCTTGGGGTCCTGGGACCGAGCCCTGCCTCGGACTCCATGCTCAGCAGAGAGTCTGCTTGTCCCCCTCCCTTTGCCCCTCTCCCCACTCGTGTTCTCAAGTGCTCTCTCTCTCTCAAATAATTTAATGAAACCTTAAAAAAAAAAAACTAAAAACAAGAGTGGGTTAAACTGAAGATTAGATATACTGAAAAAGGCAGCAGCAAACTGGAAGACAGATCCAAAGAAATTATCCAAAACTAAGCACACAGAGTCACAGAAACAGAAAAATCTGAGAGTGAAAAGAAAGACAGAATGAACAGGTTGAACAAATGTCCAATTTGAAAGGAAAGAGTCGAGGAAGTGTAAAAACATAGCAGCTGAGAGTTTTAAAAATTCACAGGCCGTTAATAAACAGAGAAGAAGCACACAGATAAATAAAAAGCAAGGCCCACCTAAGCATGTTGAAGTAACTCCATGACACGAGATGTAGACGATCCCCAACGCCGGCAGACAAGACAGACAACTTGGTTACAAGCCATGGCAACTGGACCACTAGCCCACTAGCCGACGGCTACACAGGAAGCCACAGGAGGGTGGGAAAGTCGCTGCTGAGAGAAAGTAACCATCAACCCAGGATCACACATCCAGCAGAATGTGTCTCGGGAAGACAGGTGAAATAACCAAACAGAGTTCACCACAACCAGGGCCTACATTCAAGGATGGGTTATACTTCAGAAAAGAAGGCGGGTCCAGTAGTGAAGAGAAGGGCCATATGCACCCCAATGTTCATAGCAGCATTGTCCACAATAGCTAAATCGTGGAAGGAGCCGAGACGCCCTTCAACAGATGACTGGATTAAGAAGCTGTGGTCCATATATACAATGGAATATTACTCAGCTATCAGAAAGAACGAATTCTCAACATTTGCTGCAACATGGACGGCACTGGAGGAGATAATGCTAAGTGAAATAAGTCAAGCAGAGAAAGACAATTATCATATGATTTCTCTCATCTATGGAACATAAGAACTAGGATGATTGGTAGGGGAAGAAAGGGATAAAGAAAGGGGGGGTAATCAGAAGGGGGAATGAAACATGAGAGACTATGGACTCTGAGAAACAAACTGAGGACCTCAGAGGGGAGGGGGGTGGGGGATTGGGATAGACCAGTGATGGGTAGTAAGGAGGGCACGTATTGCATGGTGCACTGGGTGTTATACACAACTAATGAAGCATCGAACTTTACATTGGAAACCGGGGATGTACTGTATGGTGACTAACATAATATAATAAAAAATCATTAAAAAAAAAAAAAGGCAGGTCCAAGAAAGGACTAGGAGTAAAGAAATTGGTCAACGTGGAAGTGAAATAAACGCTAACCGTATGAAATAATAGCAATATCTAATCTTTAGGGTTAAAAAAAAAAACCCTCAACAGTAGCTTGGAAGGAAGGAGGGGGGATCTAAGTGAAAGAGGTCAAATGTTCTTATGTTGACAGGAAAGGAATTATGATATGATTAAATAGTAGTTTGATCAGTTAAGTATACATGTTAAGGCTCTGAGGACTAACAGTAAAAAAAAAAAATAGAAATAGAGGGTATAGCTTCCCAACTTGTAAAGAGGGGGTAATGGAAAAATAAAAGGCAAACAAGCAAACAAAGAAAGGCAATCCATCCCCAATAAGGCCAGAAAGATGAGAAAAAGGAGCTGTGTATTCAAATGGTGACATTTGGGACAGTCACCAGAAGGAAGGGGCTGATTTGCGGCATTTGAAAGAGGATTCCTTCCCTTGACTCCTGTGCACCTGCCCCTCTGCCTTCCCAAGCCAGGCTGTCTCCAGCTCAGTAGCCGCCTGGCCAGTGCGTGGGCAAGTGGGAGCAATGAGCGGGCAGGCAGGGCGCCCAAGCTCTAGACACCCCTTCTCAGAGAAGATGGAGGTTCTGCCCTTGGGGTTCTAAACCCATAGCCGGTCAGGATCCCCCGTGCAACTCTGGCTCAGTTGCATTCTCCCTCTCCCAGCTGCCTCCCCCAAGTCTTTGCTTGGTTGCACTGACAGGAAATGTCTGCTCACAGCTAGGGTTCCTGCAGCCCAACGACATGAAGTGGATGGGCGGACAGAGCCAAGCGGCCTACATGCCCATCCCCGCCGCACCCCTTGTGACTGTGTCAACTCAGGGCACGGGTGTCAGCTCTACAGTTATTGTCGTGGTCTGTGCAAATGAGGAGGTTGAAGCAGACAATCGGCCAGAGGCTTTACGGCTCTAATATCCCTTGATTATGCTCCTCATTAAATATGCATCAGATACATTCCGTTAAGCTTTATTTTCTGATAATATTAAACTCTGCTCCTTGTGCAGAGCCCTTATAACGTGCCGCTTATATAACATGTTCATTTGCCCACAGAACACAACAGCAGTATTCCCTCGTGTAGTCTTGTATTGCGTTATTGCCTTTCTTAATATCTCTTTTCTAGGGTCTCAAGTGAGGAAGATCTTTAAAAAATAAAAAAGGAGGAAGGAAAACAAACAAACAAACCACCCGCAGTGACTCTGCTTCACTCTGATGGCGCTTCTTGTGCCTTGTCTCACGTTTTCGGGAGCATCACCGGTCGAGTTGGCTCAGGTCGTAAGTCCTCCGCTCTGGGGACCTAACGGACCTTTAACTGTCTAGATATAGAAGCCAAGTCCTACTGACAGTGCACTATTAAGAGTTTCAAATGACCTTTCAGTAGCTAAATCAAATGGTCGTTGTCCACCATGATGCTACTTGATTTAAGTGATGCTTTTGATGTGATTAATCACAGAGTATTGCTTCACTAACTGTCCTCATTAAACTTTCAAGGTTCTGGACTCCAGTTTCTGGTGTGTTTAATCCTGTCCACACCTTTCCCTCAGACAGGTTTAGTGCCCATCATTCTCATGCAGAGGACACCCCAAGCCTAATGCTCCCAGTTATTCTTCTTACTTATCACCTCTCACACTTACAGGTACCCACCTGTTTCACTAGAAAAAAGCTGAGAAATGAAGCAGCCTCCTCCTTGACTGCCACTCAACCTCCTGCCAGCCCCTTCCTTGTGTGGGGGTGCTGTGCTCAGACGGATCGCCCAGGTGCCTCAACATTCAGAGTCGGAGACTAGGATTCTAACCTCTCAGCCCCACCATCCTGGTTTCTTCTCCAGATTTGCGAGAGCATTCTCTCTCCTTTAAGGTCCTGGGGGTGTTCACAGAATTCTCACCTCAGTCTGACCGCCAGCACCTTCTGCACTCTCAGCCCAACCCCTCATCCGCTAGGCACCCAGGCCATTAGAATAACCCTCGCCACTTGGCATAACTGTGCCAAACCCATTTAATACTTGGAATACGGCCAAGAGCTTCGATACTCAGCTGGTTGGCACCAGTGAGTTCTAATGAGTGATTTGTAATCTATCTCCATTCTCATGGGTCAGTGCCTATGCCACGCCAGCTGTGAAATGTATTAAATGTGACCTGGAGGTAAATGCTACTCACAGTTTGTAAATGAAGAGACTGAGGCTCTGAGCTGTGTGGGAAGAGGGGTAGGCACGAGGCATCCATTTTGCTGGTGCAAATCATAACAGAGGTGAGGTGGTCCCGGAGCCAGAGGGAAGCAGCCACTTCCTGCTCGTGGTCAAGACAGTAGCTCTCTGGCAGCGCTGTTCTGTTACGTGGTCTGGAGAGCCCCAGTGAAGAAATATGTTTTACCCTAGGAAAGGTTTAGAAAGAGAATCAGCAATAATGAGGCTCTGAATGAGGGCCAGAAGGTCAGTAGACAGCAAGTTCATCTGGTAAGGTCAGTAGATAGCAAGCAGTGAAGAAGATGGTCAGAGTAGGGAGGGTGTTTTCAAAATGTGGTCTTCAGATATCTTGCATCACAATTAACTGGAAACTTATTTAACACGCAGAGTCCTGTGCCCCACCCAAGACACACATAATCACATTCTCTGTTTAAGAGGCGGCTCCCCCTTACCACCCTGGTGGTTCTGACCCATACTAGTTTGAGAACTTGCATATCATTTGCTGGCTGTGAAGATAATGCTTCAGCTATAGAGCTGGAAATGTCACCATGAAGAATGAGAGGAGAGCCAAAGTGATGCATGTGGAGCCTTGATACTGATCTCATCTCCAGACACAGACCTCCATGGACTTAAGGGAGAACTGAAGACAGAGTTAGCAGGAGGTATGTCAGTTAGATTGTTTTTAGCTCCAAATATCAGAAAGTCCACTTCAAAGTGTTCAATTAACGAACATATAGTCTCAACAAACTAAAAGTCCACAGGAGGGTCAAGTGGCAGGATTGGTATACACAAGGACCATCTCCAGATCCTCTCTGCTGCCATTCCCCTTAAGGACATGGTCACTGATTTGGGTCATAGCATCTAAGCCAAGAGCCTTAGAGACCCCAGGCAATCTCAAGTGGCACTGGGTGAGAAGCTTCCTTATTTTTAAACCTGAACATTGTCCACTGCATCTTCACAAGTGGGTTTCCCTTTTGGTTCCGAAAAAGACAGTTTGTAGCTAGACCACACATCTAGTTAGACTACTACATAACTACCATGCCTCCAGCCCTCTTCTCCTCGAACCTCAATTTGATTCATTAGTTTGAAGAAACCAAGAAAACTTACTGAAAAGATGAATCAGAGCAAATTGAATGTGGTATCAAATCCTGAAGTGATCCTAGTACTCCCACATGCAACATCTGCTAATTTCAAAATGAAGTCACTCTTTAAGGCAGAATCAGTAAGATTGGAGGATTATCAATGAATTCGGTTATTCTGTAGCGTACGCACGATTATTATTTAGAGCACAATTTCTCAGCTCTTCTAGTACAACTTTGTTAATGGAGATATAAACATATTATTTATTTTATAATTTAACAAATATTTACTGAGAAATGAAAGCTGAAGCAAGCAGAAGGAAGGAAATAATAAGGATTAGAGCAGAAATTAATGGAAGAGAGAAGAGACGGGCCATAGAGGACATCAATAAAAAAACTAAAACTTGGTTCCTTGATAAGATAAACATACCTGACAGACGTTTAACTAGTAAAAAGAGAGAAAACTCCAATTACTAAAATCAGAATGAAAGAGGAATATTACTACCAACCTTACAGAAATAAAAAGGACTATAAAAGAATGCTATAAGCAACTTAGATGAAATGGACAAATTTCTAGAAAGACATAAACTACTGAAATTGACTCAAAAAGAAATAGAAAGTCTGCATAGACCTATACTAAGTAGGGATTAAATTAGAAATTTGAAAACTACCTATAAAGAAAGTCCTGACCTAGATGGCTTCACTGGTGACTTCTACCAAACATTTAAAGAATAATTACTACCAATTCTTCACAGACTTTTCCCAAAAATAGAAGAGGAAACAATTCTCATCTTATTCTATGAAATTGACACCATTCCAGACAAAAAAATCAAAAGAAAACTATAAATCAATTTGTCTTATAGACAGATATAGATAGATGCAAAACTCAACAAAATACTAGCAAACAGAATCCAGCAATATATAAAAAGCATACATAATGACTGAGATTTATCCCAAGAATGCAAGACTACTTTAACATCTGGAAAGCATCAATTAGTGTAAAATACCATATCAATAGAATAAAGGAGGGGAAAACACATGATCAACTCAATAGACACAAAGAAAACATATGACAAAATTCAATACTACTCATGATTTAAAAAAACAAACTACATTTAAGAAAAATCAACAAACTAGGAATGTGAGGAAACACCTTAAATCTAATAAAAGTCTATCTATGAAAAAAACCACAACTAGCATCATATTAATGGTGAAAAACTGAATGCTTTTCACCTAAGACCAAGTTCAAAACAAAGATGTCTGTTTTTGATGCCAACATTGTACAGAAGTTGTAGCCAGGGCAATTAGGCAAGAAAAAGAAAAAAAAAGGCATCCAAATTGGAAAAGAAGAAATAAAAGTATCTCTATTTGCAGATGACATGATCTTGTGTACAGGAAATCTTAAGGAATCCACTAAAAATCTACTGGAATTGGTAAACAAGTTCACCAAGGTTACAAGCTATAAGATCAATATATAAAAATCAATTGTATACTATACAGTAGTAATAAACTAAAACTAAAATTAAGAAAATTTCATTTACTATTCAAAAAGAATAAAATATTTAGGTTAGATTTAACAAAAAAGTACAAAACTTATACTCTGAAAAATACAAAACATTGTTGAAAGGAATTAAAAAGATCTAAACAAATGGAAAGAAATATAATATTGTTAAGACGGCAGCACTTCCCAAATTGACCTATATTTTCAACAAAATTTCTACCAAAATCTCATGTGGCTTCTTTGCAGAAATGGACAAGCTGATCCTAAATTTATATGGCAATTCAAGGGACCCAGATGAGCCAAAACTATCTTGAAAAACAGAAAGAAGACTCACACTTCCCAATTTCAAAAATTACCGCAAAGTTACAGTAATTAAGACAGTGTAGGGGTGCCTGGGTGGCACAGCGGTTAAGCGTCTGCCTTCGGCTCAGGGCGTGATCCCGGCGTTATGGGATGGAGCCCCACATCAGGCTCTTCTGCAATGAGCCTGCTTCTTCCTCTCCCACTCCCCCTGCTTGTGTTCCCTCTCTCGCTGGCTGTCTCTATCTCTGTCGAATAAATAAATAAAATCTTTAAAAAAAAAAGACAGTGTAGTACTGGAATAATGGTAGACATATGGATAAATGGAATAGAATTGAGAGTCCAGAAAGAAACCCACCCGGTTACAGTCAATTGATTTTCGACAACGGTGCCAGGGCAATTCAATAGGGAAAGAATAGTGTTTTCAGCAAATAGTATTGAGACAACTGGATATCCTATGCAAAAGGATGAGATTGGACCCCTACCTCACAACTATATATTAAAATGAACTAAAAATGGATCAAGACCTAAATATAAGAACTAAAACTATAAAACTCTTTAAAAAGAACTTAGGCATAAGTCTTTGTCACCTTGGATTAGACAATGGTTTCTTAAATCTAATATAACAAATGCACAAGCAACAAAAGAGAGATAAATTGGACTGGCTTATTACTGGGCAGGACTTTGGTGGCCTTGAGGATGAGAGTAGTTTTGGAGGAAAGGAAGGGGAGAAAGGTAACAAGAGTTGTATATGGAAATGGCACTGGGCATACAGAGAATGCAAGAGATATGGCAGGGGGTGAATCAGCAAGATTTGGCCAGAGATAGGATCTTTCCTTGCAGTACAACAAAGAATGAAAAGTCAAATATGCCATATATAACTCCTTAACAAAAATACTTTGTATTCTGATTTGGTTTGCCAGCACTCTCTAGTGCTGTAGGAAAAAAGTAGTTTCAATAATAAGTGTGTACTATAACAAATATACATAAAATCCCAGTTTAGTGTACACATACACACACACAGAAATAAGTCAGAAAATACACACAAAAAATTTTATACGGTTTCTTCCTGATTAGGAGATAAAAGCTAATTTTGATTTTCTTCCTTGTAGTTTTAAATAAGAAAAAAAATTTTTTAGAGAAAATAAATACATACAGTTGTTTAAATTTCGTAATATACCATAGAAATAGAAAAAGAAGAGCATTTTCCTTCCTATCATCTTCCCTCCCTCATCTCCCTGCCCATATCCCTCCTTTGCTGAGAAATCACAGGTAGGCCTAACCAAAGTCCTTTTCTACAGGCTTGGTTCAGGAAAGTTTAACCCTCACACACAAAGTAGGAAGGGTGAAGTCCCACACTTTTCTGAGGAAGGAAGGATTGTGTAAGAGTTAAGAGCAATCCCAGAGTTCCTAACCAGGCTCTGCCCCTCACCTGTTAGTGGCCTAGAGCACAAATGTAATCTTCCTAACTGTAGTTTCTTCTGGTGCAAGGGGCTCATTGTACAGGGGTCTTTTGATGATAACATAAGCAAATGCCTGTAGATGGGTTAGCATAGTGCACACGGTAAAAGTTGGCTGGTATCACTATTATTAGTTTTATCTGCATGAGATTATGAGTTTGACAGTTTTCAAAGGGCAGCAAAGATCTCTGAATGTTAGAGTACCGGTACTCAGAGACAAACTACCAGAATTTAGAGTTTTAACAATATCCTGTGCCTGACCTTACCTGATCTACACAGAAGACGAATCGAGCCCTTCAAATGTCGCTTCCAGGTTGCTCTTCCCCTGACGTTCACATGCCTTTAATCATCCATCACAATAGGAGACTTGATCAAAGTCACGAACAGCTTGGGAACTGAAATCGCAGGAGAATTACAGCCTCTAAGATGACTTGAGACTTTAAATCTTACTATTTAAGAAACCGCTCAAACTTTAAAAGTTTAAGCAATCCAAGGAAACAAAAAAAGGAAATGTGATTTCTTAATATTAGCAAGGGAGCTCAGAAAACCATAGCCTGTAGACCCATAAAACTTGTGCCAAAGGAGACAGGAGCTCCCCATCATAATGACAAATGCAGGGTAGACTGAAGCATGACAAGAAGTCATCTTAGGAATGAGCAAGTCCCACTCTTTCATTTTACAGAAAGGTTGGGAACAAATTCAGCCCCTGACCCATGTTCCTTTCTGCACATGGCTTCCCTCCCACAGCTGTCCTGCACTGATGAGCAGCCCTAGGGTTGCACTGTGGTCAGACCTCAACCACACAGCCTCCTCTCAGGGACTCCCGGCTTCCCAGACTCCTAAGGACAGAAGTTGCCAGAATTCCTCAATAGCTGGGAAAGTGGAAGGGGGAGAACCCAACAGCAAGCCTTCCAGGTTTTCCCAGTTTTTTAACCAGGCCCATTAAATGAAAAACAGAGGAACAATTCCTACAGAAAGGGTCAAGGACAGAGAAGAAGCTAGAGCTTCCCTGACCAAAACTCTGCCCAGAACAAAGCTCTGCTCTCCATTCAAAGGCCTCCACTAAGTGGTCCCAAATCACTCTTCTCATCCTACTCCAAGGGATTCTTTTTCTGAAAGACTATTACTAGAGTCTCCCAGATACATTTTATCCCCATTCTCCGCCCCCTCCACTCCTCACAAGTGCCATTGTCCTGCCCATTTCCATCTATCAAAATCCTGTTATCCTTGAAAACCCAGTTCAAATCACGACTCTCTGTGAATTCATCCCAGATCAGCCCGAACAGGAAGTGGTGGCTCTCCTTTGAAACGGAAAGAGAGTCACTGGTTAAACAGCTTCTAGAACTATCTAATGAGGAATACGTTTGACAAGAGGTTCATTGTTAAATACTGAAGGAGACTGTGAAGCCCCCTGAAGAATAGGAGCTGTGTTATTGTGTTAATATCTCCACTCAGCACAGAGCACAGAGAAGGGGTTTCATAATGAACAACTGAATAAATGAATGAACAAAGAAAAAAAAATCAGACCTTTATATTTCTCAAGAGACTATCAACCCTTTAAAAAACAGCTCTCCTCTTAATGACAATTTTAACCCAGGTGCAGCTCAGACCATATACTTATGGACCCACAGAAGACCATCAAAATGTGAAACACATTTGCCTTTGACATGAAGTACAACTAATTTTATTATTTTTGTTTTTCCCCTTCCTTTTCAGTAATGAAATAAATCCCAATCCCAGAAAATGGCAAATCTCTATTCTTAAAGTACATTTGGATTTTACTAATTTACTTTGCTTATGCATAATTCAAAGGGGGATTTTTATTTCAGTGCTTTATTTGTGCCTTCTAGTTATTATTCCTTCTGGAAACAGCCCTTCACATATATTGGGTCTAAAGGTTTTTGGGGTCTCTCTGTGTGTTTTTAACTTCATTTTCGTAAGCTTGCAAAGTGGAAGCATCAGTTTGGGTGATTGCATTGTGGTAGTGTTCAATTTCTAGGACATCAAGCACCCTAGTGAGCAGTGAGGGGAGGATGAGGGATGAAATGTTGAAATACCAGAATACAGGCTTATGGTTTCTCGGAAAAGATCTTTTTTGAGCCAAAAGTCTCTAATTGCAGAGAAAATGGCCTTATGCAGAGTTTAGCAGGCACCTTGTCTTAAATGCCAGGAACCATATTCCCAGTGCCTGAAGAAGCATGATTTTTTTAAGAAAGAAACAAAGAAATTCATCTTACCCCAGCACTGTGATGTTGGGCACTCTCTATGCTGTGGGGGAAACTGTAACGAAAATCTCAGTGACTTAAGAGATAAGCATTGAAACCCCCCAAGAGAGGCAGGCCAAGAACAGAGCTGTCCCATCCATCTTAACTCTCCAGGCTGCCACCTATCAAGTTGGGTGTAATTACATGCTGTCAGTTTCCTGCACATCTGTGGGAGCAGAGATTACCCATAAGGGGCTTAGATAGGTTGATTTTAAAAATAGTATTTAATTGCATGCCCTAGGGCATCAGAAATGGTTTATGAACAGAGGGGAGAGGAGATGGGAGAAAAGAGGCTGATGGTCAGACATGGAGCATGGACAATATACTGGGTAGCATGGCTCCTTGTGAAGAGCCTCCCAAGCTGTCAGGCAACCTGACAATGCCACTCTGGGTGTCCTCCCATGCTGCCTTCCCCAACAGCACCCATCTGGTCACCTTTTCACTTAGGCCCTTATCTCTAGCTTTCCAGAGCTTAGTATAGACGTGCCCTTGACAGACATCCGGGAGTCAGACTTCTTTGTGGCAAACAGCAGGAAGTCATGGACACCAAAGAGAGCTATAATGAGAATCTTCAGGAAGGTGGGAAGCAGGCTCCATGAGCAGGCGGGGACAAAGGGCGAATACACAGCAAGAACACACCCAGACTATAGTCCCAGCACTGTCTTGCCAGAACCGTGCCCCGGGGTGCTGAATGATATTTCTCCAGGCTCACCTCTACTGCTGAGGCCAGCCTGGAAAGTTCTACCTCTCCCTGTGTCTTTGTGTCTACAGCTCTGCTTGGCTAGGCCCAGGCACACACCCATTTCCTGGCTGCCCAGGAGCCTCTGTGGCAGGTGGCTGGCCCGTGGCCTCCACCTAACTTGGGGTTGTCCCCCAACTGGAAGGGTATTTGGACATTAGGCAGCCAAACAACAATCTCAGGAACCACTTTGTAAGGTCCTGGAGCCGAAAGTCTAATGACTTGTGCACCAGTTCAAAGCCTAACACAGTTACTCAGACCTAATCTCCTTCCAGAGGAGCCTGTCCCAGTGCTCATGACCTCTGGCTGGACCACAGCACTATTGACTTAAGGGGGATTGGAGACCATCTGGGCCAACAGCCAACACAAGGAAATTGAAGCTTCCAGAGATCAAGCCCCTGCTTAAAATCCTCTGACCTGAAAGGCAGAATCTGAATTCACTGCATCTCAATGGAAGTATGCAACTTCTAGCCTGAACTTGGATGGTCATTGGCTATGAATCAGTCTGAACTTGAATGCATTAAAACATAATGGTTTTACTATCCTTGAAATAGAAACCCAATCTCCCTCCTGACATTTTCCTTGCTGAGTTTTTTCTTAGCATTCTGCTAGGAAAGTCTCTTGTTGAAACAGTTCTGCCTGTAATATTCCTGAAGAATATGCCATAACTGCCTGGGGTGAACTGATTAATATTAGCCTGAATCTGGAGCTCTTCTGTAACTGCTTCTGGGGGAAAAAAAGAAGGAAGGAAGGAAGGAAGGAAGGAAGGAAGGAAGGAAGGAAGGAAGGAAGGAAGGGAGGGATGGAGGAAGGAAGGAAGGAAGGAGGAAAGGGAAGGAAAGGAAAGAAAGGAAAGGAAAGGAAAGGAAAGGAAAGGAAAGGAAAGGAAAGGAAAGGAAAGGAAAGGAAAGGAAAGGAAAGAAAGGAAGGAAGGGAAAGGGGAGGGAGGGAGGGAGAGAGAGAGAAAAAAAAGAAAAAGAAAGAAAGAAAGAAAGAAAGAAAGAAAGAAAGAAAGAAAGAAAGAAAGAAAAAGAAAATGATAAATCTGGTATTATCCCAAGGATTTTTAGGAACAAATGTTCAAAAAGGTAGGAGTAAGACAAAATGACATTTCCATTTACAAATCCTTTGAACATTGTAAGACCCAGATGGTCCTCCTGGTGATGTCTGTTGTGATTTGCCTAATGATTGAGCCCTTATTTAATTAATTCAAGAAACATAAACTAGCCTCATTTCATTAGTGCTTGAAATGCCATTAAGATTTGGGCATATGGTGGTGAATGGTTGTATTTTTGTTGTATAAAGTGGAACCTCTATTTGAATTGTGACTAACGCTCTCAAACTAGTCATCTAACGTCTTTAAGTATCAGTGGGAAGGGGGAGACAAAAAGGATGTTAAAATGAGCTCATCAGACAGAAGGATGTACCATTTTTGATCGATTTCCAGACTTTCTCACATTTAATATCTCCCTCAATGGCAGTGCCTTTTCTTTCCTAGCAATACACAAAATAATGACGTACTTTAAAATACATGGTTTCTTAGATTCGATAAAACACTATCTGGCAAACTACCTGTTCAAATGAAATTACTGAGTGATTTATGATTTGGGGGAAAAACAGAATGTAGCCATTTCCTTATAGTAACATTAAATAAGATTATCCATAATGTCTATGACACAATGACAATTCCAAGGATTATACTTTCCTTTGCTTCCGTCCACTGTGGCCCACCTTCCATTTACTTTCTGGTAAGACCAGATGCTCTAAGACTTCCAAGATCTTTAACATGTCTTGCTCTGTTAGAGAAACAGACTGATTTGGTGACAACGACTTTGTCAAATATGGCCTTATTAACCAGAGGAAAGTACGATATGAAAGCTGATCTGAACATACAAAAAAGCGAGGCCCTAACTCCTGTAGGATCAGTAGACTCAGTAGGGGTTTTTCTCCCCCCCACTGCTTTCTCCTTTTATTTAAAAGAAAAAAAACACTCTGATACATTTCAGTTTCAACATTAATGATGATGATCTTCCCTGCTATGAGCACTTCCTATGAGTAAACACACTCAAGCCTCCCAAGGTGATAAAAGTCATTCCTAGGATCCAAAAGATGAACGCCAAGTCATTTTCAGCTCCTGTGTTATCACTGACACAGGATAAAGACAATTAGCAACTGGTTCAGAGATGAGCAACAAATGGTTGTTGGTTTTACTAAGAGGTTCAATGGGGAACTTAAGAATGGGGTTTTGAGTCTGACAGAAATGACTGGGAGGGGAGTACTGTGTGTAACATGATTTAGCATGTAATTACAATGATTTTTGTTATTTATTGAGCAATTTCTATCGCCAACATTTCACCCCCATTTTATTTCTGGTAACCAAATAAACTACCTGCTTCTACATGTGAAGAAATCAAGCCTCAGAAAGGAGAAGTGCTTTCCCCAGATCTCACCATTGCTGGGTGAAAGCCAGACTCACACCAGGTCCGCCTCCTGGGCCCGTTCACACTCTTTTTTTTTGTTTTAATAATAATTTTTTATTATGTTAGTCACCATACAGTACAACCCTAGCTTTTGATGTAAAGTTCCATGATTCATTACTTGTGTATAACACCCAGTGCACCATGCAACACCTGCCGTTCACACTCTTAACCGCAGGCTGATGCTACTGGTGGATGCTCACGGCTCTTTGTAGGCTTGTAACTTTGTAACTTTTTCTTGAACACGTGGACTGTGAGTGAGAAAGAGCGGCTCCCGCGCTCTCGGTCTGAGATTTGAGTGCTACCACACTGCCCTGTTCTCAAGGAGTACTCTTCATCCACGGGGGTCTCTCTGTGTGTTGGGCAGATGCTATTCAGACTTGACACCTGAGATTACAGGTGCTCAGCAGAGACGAGCCAGGGTCATGCTGGCACGTGGTGCATGTAGGCTACATAAATGCTTGAGAAGAAGGCTCAGGAGTGAAGAGTCGGCTTCTCAGGCAGTTTGCCTGTGGCGGCCCTCGCCACACACACACTTATAGGGATATGCTCCTATCCTCCATCTCGCCCCTCACTCCCAGAGGTTGGAGGAAAATTCTCTTCTTTTTGAACTAGTCTGAAAGCTTGGGAACTACAGATCTGAACTTAAGCTCCAGAGTCCCCTGTGGGTCTGTCCCAAGAGGCCGGATAATGCTCGTGCAGACAGGACCCCTGCAGCCCTAATGGTACAGCAAAGGGCCCTAAGGCGGGTACACATGCCAGACCCCACTGGGATCCTTCCCGCAGAGTCAAGGCAGAATCAGAGTTTCCAGAATGGGGTTCAAGCCAAGGAGTTTTGTGGGTATCAGTCAGTCTCATCCTGTAGGTATATGTTGCTTAAACATAATTTGGTGTATGCCAAGAACTTTCACAATTTTGCATGGATGGAATTTTTAAAGTTATATTATGAAAGTGGTATGTGTTTACTGAAGAAAATTTGAACAGTAGAGAAGTGTGGACAAAGGAAAATTATGATCACACATATTTTCACCTCCAGAGACAACTTCTGCTGTTCCGAGTGTTTCTCTCCTGCAGCCCACCCATTAAAGGTCTTACAAGTGATTCTTGTCCTTCAATGAACCATGAGCATTAGCTGGATCTACAGAAGAGTAAGGGCTTTATATTTAATTCCAAATGCAAATTTGCTTGAATATTCTAGAACATAATAACCACCTGGCATGTTGTCTTTTCATTTTGATAGTACTGATCTAAATATAGCATGGAGATGCTAAGCTGCATTCTGAAACTATGCCTAAAATGACGCTATTCATAGATCTTATTTTTCTGAGTAAACAGATTCAGACTCTACGTTTTCATTCAGTCCTTCTGGACAAAAGGGAAAAACACAAGAATGAGTTCCAAAGTGGATTAGAGGAAAGAGCTTTTTACTAGAGGCAGCTACTTCAGGGAGAAGAGAGTATGTCTTGCATAACATTTCCGGTGCAGTGACTAAATCCTTCACCTGTGTGTTCACTCTCCTTCGCAGTCCCAGGGAGGCTGGAGGTGATGACTCAACTAAATGTTAAATTTGATGAGGACTCCATATCAAGAGATCATCCTCTTTGCTTTTTATTGATTTGTAGCCTTTTTCTATCAACCATGACTCTACATCTCTGTCACACATCAGGGTTAAAGAAAAAATCCAGGCAGAAGAGAGTTAGATAGATCTGAAAGGAAGCATGAAGGTGTTGGCAGGAATTGGAATCACTGACTCTGGGTACAGTGGACTCTATTCTTGACATAACAAAAGCTGATAAAAGGCTTCAGAGCAAAGATGGAATTTAAAGCATGTAGATGAAATACCTGAAAAGCAATAGGAAAGGATGAAACTGTTCCTAAGAAGAGAATCAGGGACTCAGAAGAAAATGCCAAACTCCCAGCAATGCTCCAAAAGCCACATGGTTGGATTTCTTTTTAAAATCATAAACACATGACAGAGTTTGCTTCACTTCATGACACTTCGAGAGTGCAGACTGTGGTCTGCTCAGCCCCCCCACTGTTTCCTGAGCTGTCCCTCATTCTAGGTGGTTCTGATGGGACTGCCAGTAGCAATTCATCTGCCACCCCCTGCCAAAGGAGGGGCCACATAACCCAGTCTGGCCAAAGTTGGTTCTCCGTGGCCCTAAGGTCATTGGTTCAAAGGATGGTCATGTGACCCAGGAACAGCCAAAAAAAGAAAGGGATTGGGCCTGTGGCTGCTGGGAGACAGTGCATCTTCGTTTCTATCTCTGGGCTCATGATTGATCTCAAAGGTCCATAAATGCTTAGAGCTTCTGGGGGTTATTTTGTGGTTGAACAGAGAACAAAGCAAACAGGAAAGCAGAAGGGAATAGGCAGAAAATGGGAAGGAATAGAAGGAAAGAGAAAATACAGTGAAGCCAGGAAGACACCGAACACCCAGACCCAGCTGTGTCAGAGCCAGAACTAGCTCAGCTTGGCTTCCCAGATACATGAGTCAATAAATGCTCTATTGTGCTTAAGCTAATTTGATGTAGGTTTCTGTCACTTGCAAACAAAAACCTAGAAAATCTTCTCTCATTGTGTAAGTGTGGAGAAACTAAGTTCCAGTGAGGTATTGGCCAAGATTAGATAATAAGATGAGGGAAAGTTCTGGTTCTCCTCATAGTGTATTGCCAATAGACTAACCAGCATACTGAAAATAACCATAAAATCACAGAACTTAAGATTCCTTTTCCACACTTTGAAGTGTGATCTGTTAGTCTGTTTCAGCGTCAGGAACAGCATCAACCTCTGTCATAACATTTTGATTTCTGGACTCCAAAAGGACCCTACGCTCTCCAAATGTCTTCCTTTCAAGCCTACCATGGTGTTTTAATTTTTCCCACCAGTTTCTTTTTTCTAAGGAAAAAGAGACAGAATTTATTTTTAGTATTATCTCAACGATCCCATAGGCAGGAAGTATAACTGGGCCTTGCAAATGTCTATTCAACAACTGGAAAATGAGAAATCTATGCTACTCTCTGTGTCTCTCGGGAGCCAAACAGATTCTTAACTTTTCTTTTATTCTTCTTCTTCTTTCTTCCTTTCTCTGTTTATGGGTGTTCTCATCTTTGTACCCATGCTCTCCCCAGCATGCAGGTTACCAACTTTCAAGCATCCAACAATAACCACTTTAGTACATTTAGATCACTGGTCTCAGGCTTTCTGAGTTCAAGCATGATGTTCAAGCATCCAACAATAACCACTTCAGTACATTTAGATCACTGGTCTCAGACTTTCTGGTCTCAGAACTCCTTTACACTCTTAAAAATTATTGAACTCAAAGGTCTTTTGTTTACATGAGTTAGATCTATTGATATTTACCATGTGTGGAAATTTAAAATAAAATTTTTTTAAATATTTGTTAATTTGTTTAAAAATAGTGATCATAAACCAATTATAAGTTAACGTAAATTTTTTTATAAAAACTATATTTTGCAAGACAAACAAAAGAACTTAAAGAGTAGAATTGTTTTAAATCTTTGCAAATCTCTTTAATATCCAGCTTACTACAAGATGTCTGGGATTTCTGCTTCCAAACAAGATGGAGTAACAGGAATCAGGTTTACTCTCTTGCTTGAAACATCTAAAAAACTTGACAAAATATATACAACAGTAATTCTCGAGACATTTGGCAATGAAAGACAGTGATCTCTCAGAGATGGAAAACAAATGAGATGAACCCTAAATTGCTCAAGCCTTGAGAGAGTTCCCAGGGGGCAGTGCCAGGAAGGGAACCCAGTAAAGTTCTATGGTCTTCCTGAATTGAGATGGAGCTGGAGTATGGGTAAGTCAAATTGAATAGAGTATGCAGGGCAGGATACCAAAAGAGAGAGCTACATAAAGAGAAAATTCCAGAGGTCTCAGAGAACAAGTATTCAGGTAAGAACTGATCAGAGAATCCATGCAAGAAAACTACCTGAAGGTAATGAAAGAATCACCTGAATTGGGAAATGCACACAAGATTGAAAATAGTGTCTATTCCCACGAGCCAGAGTGGAATACTTCATAATTCATGAGGCATCAAAGCACAGTACTCAGAAGAGTATGTCCCAGTTATGGGGAAAAATTAATCTGAAACTAATCATAAACACTGTTCTGGTCCTGCCTTTAAAAGCTTAAAAGTGGGATGCCTGGGTGGCTCAGTCAGTTAAGTGTCTGTCTTCAGTTCGGGTCATGACCCCCGGGTCCTGGGATCGAGCACAGCATCGGGCTCCTTGCTCAGCTGGGGAGCCTGCTTCTCTCTCTGCCTGCCATTCCCCCTGCTTGTGTGTTCTCTCTCTGTGACAAATAAATAAACAACATATTTAAAAAATAAAAAGATGCTACTCTTCTTTAAAAAAAATAAATAAAAATTTAAAAAAGAAATAAAAGCTTAAAAAGAAAGACCCAAAAGAACCAAACTGTTACCAAGTAACTTATTCATTTCCCAGAACAAAGTTCAAGGATATTTATAGGAATAGAAAAATATACAGCACCCAATAAGATAAAATACACGATGTCTGGAATCTAATAATTACCAGGGATTCAAAGAAGCAGGAAAATATAACCAAAAATTAGAAAAATCAATCAATTGAAACTGAACTAGAAATGATACCAATAATAGAACTAGTAGAAAAGAAATTAAAATAGTTATCCTAACTATATTCCATATGTTTAAAGAATAAGGTGAAAGAATGAACAGGTTAAATAGAGACATGGATTCATAAAGACCCACCTTGAAATTCTGGATGGAAAACTACACTGTCTTTGATGTAAAATACATTGGGGATTAATGGAAGAGTAGACACTGAAGAAGAAAAGATTACTACACATGAAGATACCACAGTTGAAAGCACAGAAAATGAAACACAGAGAAACAAAAGGCTGAAAAAAAAAAATGAACAGAGCAGGGAAGGTTTTGAGCAGCTTAATATTCATGTTTTTGGATACCCTGAAGCAGGTGAAGACAGAAAAAAAATTTGAAGAAATAACTGCCAAGATTTCAGGAAACCAAATTTGATAAAAATCTATAAACCCACAGATCAAAGAATCTCAATGAATTCCAAGCACAGGAAATATGAAGAAAACTACACCAGATCACCTCATAACCAAATTGCCTAAAACTAGTTGTAAAGAGGGAAATCTTAAAAGCAACCAGAAAAAAAAAAAAAGACACATAATATATACAGAAAAAGAGATAAGGATGAAAGTAGATTTTGTCATGAATACAATGCAAGGCAGAGGACAAATGGAACTGGAAAAAAAAAAATCTCAGCCTACAAGCCTTTATTCCATGAAAATATCTTTTAAAAACAAAGGCAAAATAAAGACTTTTTCAGACATACAAAAGCTAAAAGAAAAAAAAAAGCTAAAAGAATTTATCAAACAGATCTACACAAAAAGAAATATTAAAGGAAGTCCTTCGAGCAAAAGGAAAAAATCAATAGACAGAAATCTTCATCTACCCAAAGGGATAAAGCAGACAAGAACTTGTCATTATGTTAATAATTACAAAGATTTCTTCGTATTGTTTAAATATCTTTAAATTGTAACCAATTATTCAAAGTAAAAACAATTACAATACATTGTGGGATTTATAACACATGTAGAAGCAAAAGATAAGAATAGCACAAAGTCTCAGAGGGAAGAAATAGAAGTATATTAGTATAAAGTTCTTTTACTATATGGGAAGTATATAACATCAATTCACAGAACTTCATAAGTTCAAAACAAACCCTAAAGCAACCAATGAGACCAAACCAAACAAACCGCTACAGCCAACAAGCCAACAAAAATGATAAAAAGGAATAGTTTAAAAATTCCCAATCTAAAAGCAAGCAGAAAAAAAGATAAAAGAGGAGAAAGAACTGATGAGACAAACAGAAAACAAATACAGACATGGTAGACTTAAACCCAGCTATATCAATAATCACATTTTATGTAAATAGTCTAAACATCCCAATTAAAAGACAGAGATTAGAAGATGGATAGAAAAGACCCAAATATATTCTGGCTACAAAAAACTCACTTTAAATACAAAGACACGGGGCACCTGGGTGGCGCAGTCATTGAGCATCTGCCTTCGGCTCAGGGCATGGTCCCAGCACTCTGGGATCAAGCCCCACATCAGGCTCCTCATCTGGGAGCCTGCTTCTTCCTCTCCCATTCCCCCTGCTTGTGTTCCCTCTCTCGCTGGCTATCTTTCTCTCTGTCAAATAAATAAATAAAATCTTTAAAAAAAAATAAATAAATACAAACACACAATTTGGCTAACAGTGCAAGGATGGAAAATATATATCATGCTGACACTAATCAAAAGAAAGCTGAGTGGCTACATTAATATTAGACAAAGTGTCTAATATTAGACACTTCTAAAATATTAGACAAAGATTTCAGAACAGAGTATATTACCAGGGATAAAGATGGCCATTTCATAATGATAAATCCATAAATTTATCAAGAGTTCATAATAATGCTAAACATGTAGGCATCTAATAAGAAGACTTCAAAATAATTGAGGCAAAAATGGACAAAACTAAAAAGACAAATAGCTAAATCAATAATTATAGTTGGAGATTTCATACCTCTTCCTCAATAACAGATAGAAAAAGTAGACAGATAATTCGTAAGTGTATAGAAAACGTGAACACTACTGACCAGTTTGACCTGATTGAAATTTGTCATATACTCCAACAACAGCAGAATACACATTCTTTTCAAGTATACATAAATCGTTTATCAAGATCAGCCACACTCATGGTTGTAAAACAAGTTTCAATAAATAAAAGGATCCAAATCATACAAAGCATGTTCTCTGACCACGATGGAATTGAAATCAATAACAGAAAGATTATCTGCACCCTTAGAGGCTTGAGGGTAAAAAAGCAGAATGGAATTAAAGATCAAAATATTTATCAATGAAACAGAACACAAACAAAAAAATAAAGTCAATAAGATAAAAAAAATTGATTCTTAGAGTATTATAATAAAATTTATAAACCTCTAGCTAGACTAATCAGGGGGAAAGGAATATATAAATTTCTAATAGGAATGAGGGAGGTGATATCACTACAAGTTCCATAGATATTTGAAAAATAAGGGGAATAATGAATAAATTTATTCCAATAAATCAAACAATGCAGATGAAATAAACAAATTCCATAAAGGCACGAAGTACTACAACTCATGGAAAATTCCTTGAAAGACACCAGCTACTACAGATCACCCCTACTAAAGAAATTGAATTTGTAATTTAAAATCTACAAAGAAGAATCAGAGCCCAGATGGTTTCACTGAGGAGTTCTGCCAAATCTTCAAGGAAGAAATAATACAATTCCACACAGGGCTCCTCTAGAAAAAAAAGTGAAGAGGAGGAAATACTTCCCAACTTATTTTATGAGACCAGCATGACAAAAGAGACAAGATATGAGAAAAGAAAAACCATGATCCAATATTTCTCATGAACGTAAGATACAGAAATTTTTGACAAAATGTTAGCAAATTGAGTCTATCAACATAAACAAAAGAGACAAAAGATACAAACAAATCGGACAGTTTAGAATGAATAAATTCCTACAAACATACACCTTAGCAAAACTAAAGCAGGAAGAAATAGAAATTTTGAACAGACTGATAATCAGTGATGAAATTGAAACAGTAATCAAAAAACTCCCCAAAAACAAATGTCCAGGACCAGATGGCTTCGCAGGTGAATTCTACCAAACATTTAAAGAAGTGTTTATATCTATTTCTTCTCAAACTATTCCAAAAAATAGAAGAGGAAGGAAAACTTCCAAATTCATTCTATGAAGCTAGTATTACCCTGACACCAAAACCAGATAAAAACACTACAAAAGAGACAACTACAGACCAATATCTCTCATGAATATAGATGCAAAAATTCTCAACAAAATATTATCAAACCAAATCCAACAATACATTAAAAAAATATCCTATATCACAATCAAGTGGGATTTACTCCCAGATGCAAGGGTGGTTCAGTATTCATAAAACATAGTATGTCACATCAATAAAAGAAAGGATAAAAACTATATAATCAGGAGGTTAAGATGGCGGAGGAGTAGGGGACCCCTTTTTCAGCCGGTCCCGAGTCGAGCTGGGTAGGTACCAGACCAGCAGGAACATCCACGGAATCAGCCTGAGACGCAGGAAGATACATCTGGATCTCTACAAATGAACATCTCCAGCGTGAGTATAGAGGTATGAAGCGGGGAGCCGCGAAACCGAGCACAGATATCGGAAGATAAACAGAAGGGGGAGGGAGCCGCCGTGTCAGGGCGCCGGGAAGCGGTAGNCGGACCGCGGACCCGCATGCTTGAGACAGCAGACTGAGAACGGGAGCTCCAGGAGCGCGCGCGGGGCGGCTGGCGGCTGGCGGGCCACCTGCACCGGGAAGCGGGCGGACTCGCGGACGGCACCCGCGAGACAGCAGACTGAGAACGGGAGCTCCGGGAGCGCGCGCGGGGCGGCTGGCGGCTGGCGGGCCACCTGCACCGGGAAGCGGGCGGACTCGCGGACGGCACCCGCGAGACAGCAGACTGAGAACGGGAGCTCCGGGAGCGCGCGCGGGGCGGCTGGCGGCTGGCGGGCCACCTGCACCGGGAAGCGGGCGGACTCGCGGACGGCACCCGCGAGACAGCAGACTGAGAACGGGAGCTCCGGGAGCGCGCGCGGGGCGGCTGGCGGCTGGCGGGCCACCTGCACCGGGAAGCGGGCGGACTCGCGGACGGCACCCGCGAGACAGCAGACTGAGAACGGGAGCTCCGGGAGCGCGCGCGGGGCGGCTGGCGGCTGGCGGGCCACCTGCACCGGGAAGCGGGCGGACTCGCGGACGGCACCCGCGAGACAGCAGACTGAGAACGGGAGCTCCGGGAGCGCGCGCGGGGCGGCTGGCGGCTGGCGGGCCACCTGCACCGGGAAGCGGGCGGACTCGCGGACGGCACCCGCGAGACAGCAGACTGAGAACGGGAGCTCCGGGAGCGCGCGCGGGGCGGCTGGCGGCTGGCGGGCCACCTGCACCGGGAAGCGGGCGGACTCGCGGACGGCACCCGCGAGACAGCAGACTGAGAACGGGAGCTCCGGGAGCGCGCGCGGGGCGGCTGGCGGCTGGC
>NC_048218.1:129518405-129519456 GCF_002007445.2 Ailuropoda melanoleuca | reverse complement strand
TTTTTTTTTTTTTTTTGCTTCTTGAGGCAGGCCTGGATTGCCATATACTTCCCTTTTAGAACCACTTTTGCTACATCCCAAAGATTTTGGACTGTTGTGTTCTTTTTCACTTGTTTCCATGTATTTTTTAATTTCTTCTTTGACCCCCTGGTTGACCCATTCATTGTTAAGTAGCATGTTATTTCACTTCCATGCATTTGTGATCTTTCCAGATTTTTCTTGTGGTTGACTTCTAGAATGTTCCATGTGCACTTGAAAAGAATGTGTATTCTGCTGTTTTAGGATGCAACATTCTGAACATATCTGTTAGATCGACCTGTCCCAGTGTATCATTTAAAACCTCTGTTTCCTTGTTGATTTTCTGTTTGGATGATCTATCTATTGATGTAAGTGGCATGTTAAAAGTCCTATACTATTACTGTATAATTATCAACTTGTTCCTTTATGTTTGTTATTAATTGTTTAATGTATTTGGGCTCCCATGTTGGGTGCATATTTATAATCATTTTATCTTCTTGTTGGATTATCCCATTTATTATTATATAGTGCCCTTCTTTGTCTTTTGTTACACTTCTTTAAGATTTTATTTTTATTTATTTGAGAGAGAAAGGATGAGAGAGAGAGAGCACGAGAAGGGGGAGTGTCAGAGGGAGAAGCAGACTTCCTGCTGAGCAGGGAGCCTGATGTTGGACTCAGTCCTGGGACTCCAGGATCATGACTGAGCTGAAGGCAGTCACTTTACCAACTGAGCCACCCAGGCACCCCTACAGTCTTTGTTTTAAAGTCTAGTTTGTCTGGTACAACTATTGCTACTCTGGGTTTCTTTTGATATCTGTTTGTATGATAAATGTTTCTCTATCCCCTCACTTTTTTTTCTAATAGAAAATCATTGAATTAATGTCATAAGTTGGGGGCCTGGGTGGCTTGTTGGTTGGGTGTCTGCCTTTGGCTTTGGTCATGGACCCAAGGTCCTGGGATCGAGTCCCGAGTCAGGCTCCCTGCTCAGTGGGGAGCCTGCCTCTCCCTCTCTCTCTGCCTGCCACTTCCCCTG